>NC_133651.1:248780387-248952330 GCF_009905375.1 Apium graveolens
AACACTACTCAGAGCACCTCGATAGAAAGGCTACGATTGGGCGATTGTTGAGTGTTGGCAGGGTCAAGCTTTCAAAATGATGCTTGCATCAAATGAAGTATCTCGTAACTTCATTTTATTTTGATGATATTTTAAAGATTGATTCTATACAAGTTTTGTCTTGTAGCTTAATCTATGGGATGAACTAATTATAACTTGAACGGTGGTAGTTCAAGTAGTATTCGGAAAAGATATAAGTATATTGGAGTATCTTGTAACTTCATCTTTTAAACTTATATCTAGTAAATGATTATCTTATGCATGACAAAGATTTTCAGAAAAATGTTGAGACAAGGTTAGATATATGAGATCACCTTGCAACGATATTTTTATACAGTTATAAACTAAAACTCTGTGTATATTATGCATGGAAGAGGACTTCCAAGATTTTGAAAAGTATATATACATATATACTGAATATTTTGCGACTTGGTCGCGGTAAGATATCAAACTTGGTTCATTTCTTCTTGACCAAGACTTTCATGAGTAATATGAGAATGCTCATATATTGTAATCATTATACATATTATTTTGGTGGGCTTGTTGCTCACCCTTGCTTTCTTCTTTCATCACACAACATCAGATAGACAAGATGAACAGGACCAAGCTTCCAATTCGCAAGCGGTTAGAAAATGTTCCGCAGTTTTCTGGAAGCGTTGATGCCTCCGTAGCTGAGGTAGGAGCTACCAATAGGCTAGGTTTTCAACTATTGATAAACCAGACTTATGTATAATATGAATTATAATAATGGCAAAGAAATGTAAATTTATTCAGAACCTTCTTGAGGTGTAATGGCTTATTATGTGGAATAAAATGACTTGTGTTATTTTTTTGGGTATTCATCTCTGAGACTATAACTTGCGGCGTGTGTGTGTATATTGTGGGGTCACAGTACGCAGTAATTGGTTGATTGTTAAGATTAAGTGTTGTTAAGGGATATGGAACTCGTGATAACCCGAATCCCCAACTCCGGATTTGGGGGTGTTACAGAAATGGTATCAGAGCTAAGCGTTATAAACCTTAGAGATGATGTGACGTTAAGATAATAAGTTCACTCAGATAATAAGAACTCTTGCCAAGTTCATGGTCGGACTACTTAACGTAGTACTGACAGTTAAAACCCTTACGGGAACCCTTATAATATTATGATAGTAACATAGTTCATTCTCGTATAGGGCAGCAGGGCACCGAACCCTGAGGTTCAGGAGCATCAGCATGAGGATGTTTTATTACATGTTGGAGATCAAATTATGAATCTGATAGAGTACCCTAACGAGGGACCGGATGAGATTCATATTGAGAATGTTGCGGTTGAGGATGTTATCCCAGAAGTAGCCGATGAGGATCTCGTGGAGGATCCTGACGAGAATGAAGAGAGGACTGACTGCTGAGGAATTGATGACCGTAGTCAGGGCAACTACCAGAGCAAGAATGGCCGCGAGGGTGGCACTAGAGGATGAAGAGTTACCAAGGGAACAAAGGTTAATGAGGGCAGAAGGAGTGGGGCCTTCCACGACACCAATTATACCAGTATCAGACTCTCTTCCCGAGGTTCCTGAAGACATCCATGAGGTTCCACCAATTCCTGTTCCCTCCCCTGTACAGAGCCCAACACCTACTGAGGAAATGCCACCTTTATCTCCTGTACCATTGTCACCTGATACCGTGCTTGGTTATCCATTTGGATCCCCTAGGCCTGCACCACCTGCACCCCATGGACTGCTAGATGCAACCACTCAGGCTTCTCTTATCGCCGATTATTACATGACTTTGGGTGGCCTGTCTGAGGCCCGTAATGTTAGGAGTGATCTGTTGGATCGACTTACTGTACCAAGGATTGAGGGCGGGGTACTTCCGGCAGGATTAGCTCATAGCATGGAAAGGATTGAGGCTACCACCCGTGTTACAGCTAGAGGCCATCTTGAGGGTCAGATTGATCCAGCTCTACTTGCAACTATCTTAGACCTCATCACCTCTGTGATGGAGCAGGTTAGGGATGTCGTGCGTGCCCGCATTCTTGATCCAGGGTAGTGAGCAGAGCCAGAGCGATCAGATAAGGGTTTCATGTAGCACCGCTTTTGGAGGATTAGCCTAAGTTATGAATGATTAGTTTTAATGACTAGATGATTATCTATGGTAGTACTTTTGGGATAGAAGTGATCAGATCAAATGATGTAATTCTCTTTAATGTGTTCAGTTGTTGTACCCTCGAACAAATGGTTATGTATATATTCGTTAATTTCAGTTCAGATCAGTCTGTTTGTGATAAGTTCATATTGTTAATTGCACTATTAACACTTAAGAGAGTGTCATGAAGTTTATAGAACTTGAGAATTCATAATTTGCAATCATGCAAGGACGGAACGAGGGAAAGACTTAAGCAAAGTAAATAAGACAAATATCCAGAGATTCTCAAAAAAAAAAAAATTCCAAGCATTATGCCCCCATGAGGAATAAGATTAAGGGCAAACCTTGAATGTGATAATCAGGGAAGTCGTAATTAAGTTATAATGAACCCAAAATATAATGAAGTGGAATATGAGGATTTTAAATTAAAAGATGACCCCAATTATGGGGAGTAGGAAGAAATATTTAGACTGAGAAAACAGAAGTCGAGTAAGATAGGAAAAACCAGGATGGTACTCCTATTGGGCAATCCATGGACCTGCCTAAAACAAAACTTATACTTTTACCCCTAACCACCACCTTGAGGAAACAATGTGGTGTGAAATTCTTTCAGGACCTTTAAGTCGCTAAGCTCTCAGAGTTCAAGGAACAGGTTGACCCAGTCGAGGCAAGATCCTGGCTAAAGGAAATAGAGGAATCATTTGAGATTCTAAATGATGGACGAATCACAAAAGACTATTTTTGTCACTTACCCTCCTAAGAGAAGGGCCATCACTGGTGAAAGACCAAGAAAGGCACGGAGCAAGAGATTATAATAAACTGATTAAAGTTCAGTCCATTGTTTTCGGGAAAGTAATTCCCAAGGTTATGGAGAGAGTGTAAAAGCTTTAGAGCCAGAACAAAAGTGGACGAGTATGATGAAATATGAAGCTAAGTTGTAAAAGTTGTCAAGATTCGTTCTGATGACAAGAATCCCAGAACGATGTAATGTTTGAAGTCAATGATTAGTGGGTTCATGAAATAATGATAAGAGAAAGGAAAATAAAAAGAAACTGAAGTGAAAAGGAATATAAAGGCAATAGAGTTTGAGGAATGATAAGGGAGTTGGGTAGGAGGAAACCCTAAAGACTCGTAGCAATAGAAATAGAAAAGTATGTAATCGTCAGGATGAGGGTGATTCACCATGAGTTAAAGTTGATGATTGAAGGAATAAGAGATACATATATTTTATCCCCTGTAGGTTGGGAGGATTCAAGGAAACCTTGAGATAGTTCGAAGGATAAATAATGAGACGCGGATAGACTGAGGAGACAAGGAAGTAAGAAATTAGGAAAATTGGATGAAGGAAGTGACCTTCAAGAATGTGAAGTGTAAGACCGGTGGCTTGATACCCAGAAAGGGAGACGCCAGGTATGAAAGATATCCCAGCATTGAGGTGACTGTTGAGATAAACAACAAAAGTAAATAAGGAATTATTAAGAAGAAGTTCACGTTGAACACGACCAATATCTTCTAGGACATCCCTGTTATCATTACTGAATCAGGCAAGAAAAGCGGATAATCGTTCTTATCTTTTGGAGGCCATATTGATTGACCTCATTTTGAATACAGATGTTATTGTGAAATTAGGCATATACTATCGAGGTGGGAATGATTGAATAAGATACCCTTATCAGGGATATATGACTTGATTTATCCATGGAAGGATGCATGTACCTTTTTAAAGGTGGAATTAAGGATAGAACATCGGTAACTTAAAATGAATCCTAGGGGAATGCATAAAGGTTGGCATTTCACCCTTAATAGGGATAGTATGAGTTTTGACAGTATGAATTGGAAAGGATTAAGGTAACAACAACCTTTAAGGATCAGTGGAGAAATTTTTCAGAAGTATATAGACAATGATTCTGGTATTAGTAAATGGTATCTTGATATGCCCTGTGCCTAAGGTGTACCTGATGAAGGATTCAAGGATAACCTTAGAGGTTTTACAAGGAGAAAGGTAATACTCAAAATTCTCAAGAATAGAAATGTTGATAAAGGAAATATGACGTAATTATAATGATGCCAAGTGGGGCACGTGTTAAACCACGAGAAAGTATGGATCGAACCAATAAAGGTCGAAATTGTTCAGGGCAATTAGGACCTAAGATAAAAGATGTTCTAACTATGATTGAGAGTCAGTCGTGACAGTGATTAACCTCTAAAGACTGAGGCAATAACTTATGGAAAAATGGTGATATTTTTCTTTTTTTTTACTCATCAGATTTTAAGGAAAACATCTTCACATAAGCAGTGATTGAAATGAGGTAGAAAATTTATTTGGAGGTGGTTAAAATGATATTGACTGTAAGGAAATTTTACTATCAGGAAAGGCCAAAGAGGTGGCCGACACCTTAAAGGTAAGAGGATAATTATAGGCGCTTGTGCCAAAGGAATACAGTGATGATGGTTAAAGCTGTGAAGGTTGTATTATGGTTTGGAAGATTGACATTCCTTCTGATGACTGTGCAATACCCAACCGTAATAGTAGTTGGTAAAGGTTTAATTCGTGTAATCACCATGAGCGGGCTATCTATCTCAGAAGGTACTATCTTAAGATAAGCCAGGACCATGTTTCAAAAAGGACTAGACTAACCTTTGAGTTAAGTCTTCTATTTAAGGCATATGATTAAGAATGGTATTAACCTGCTATCGTTGCTTTGATTGAAACTCTTCTGCAATTTTATCTGCTTCATGTCATGAAAGTACGTCAGAATTTGGAGTGTTCTTCATGAATTATGAATGGTGATTATGTTAAATCCTTAGAAGAATTCTATACGACATGTATGGACTCCGTATGGTTAGATATTAAGATTTCATGGAAAGTGAATGACGACAGTAGGTCAGTGGTGGACCATAGTAATGCAGCAATGATTCTGCGAGTAATGAGTCGATTACAACCGTGAGAGTTGTATTGGAATGGATGTTGAGATTGAGTACCACTAATCGGGTCGTGTTGACGTATAAGTTATCTTTGATAAAAAAAAACTAGGTCGATTATTTACCTATTGAATATGTATTCGTTCTATCAATAGAGAGTCGTGTTACTATACGAGGAAGGTTGCAGTGCAAGCATAAAATTCTAGTAACGATGATGTCTAGAATGAGGTCCCAGATTCGAGTTTCGATATCGAGGGAGTTTCAAAGGTGATTGTGTATAAGCTCGAGGAAGAGCATGGGTCCATAGAATGATGGACGGAATAGCGAATACCTGATGTTGATATATATACGTATATGTTTTGTTCTCCTATGACAAACCTCTATAGTTCAGAGGTAAATTCCAAGCCAGATATTTTGTGGCAGCATAATTTATATATATACAATTCTCTTCAATTCATTCTTTTCTCTCCTTTTCATTTTGAATAAGCTGAGAAGAACAACCCTTCCAGAAGGGGAGGTATTGCCGAATGACTATCTATCTCTGTGATAGAAGCCTAGTAGGATACCACATGTTGTTTAATTGCTTGTCAAGTACTAAAGGATGGCCACCTTCTGTACTAACTATGCAATGTGACAAGTGTTCATGATCATAGTGATCTCTCAATAAATTCTTTTACTTCTACATGAAGGACCAAGCTTTCGAAGATGGAGGCAGCTAGAGAGGTAGTGGTACCAAGTATGGTGGTATTCCGATTCTAACGCGTTCATGATACTAAGGTTGACGCGATTATTAAAAGGTTATAGAATGCTAACGAGCAAAGGTGTAACCAGTATAATATTAGGAACGGAAGGTAGTAGCGATTACGAACTGGAAATGAATGGGTATTAAGATGCAAAAGCTCTAATGCTAAAAGCTATAATAAGAGTTTGTGCAATAGACTTGGAAGAATTTGGAATGATCACTTAACGCGGATGAGTTTTCTCACGATAATAGATCGTATGTCAGGTATCGAGATGTCGTCTTATGAGATCTTTTAGGGAAGACAATGTCGATCTCCCTTATGTTAGGATGAAGTAGTAGAGCGCAAGATGCTCGGACCAGCAGTGATTCAAAGGACCAAGGATATAATAGATTTAATCAGAGGATGGCTGGTGGTAGCCCAAGATGGACATAAAAAGTATGTTGATTCGGCACAAAAGGACAAAGAATAGGAAACTGGGGACCTAGTAATGTTAAAGGTATCCCTTGGAAAGGATTGATGAGGTTCATAAAGAAAGGAAAGCTAAGCCCACGAATTGTTGGACCCTTGGATATATTAAGACGTATTGGGAAGTTGGCATATGAGCTAGCCCTACCCCCGAACATGTAGCAAGTTCATAACGTGTTCCACGTATCAATGTTAAGGAAGTATAATTCGGATGCCAAACAAATAGGGGCCTATGAGCGCATAGGCATGTAACCAGACGTAACCTATATGGAGCAACCAGAAAGGGTTATAGATCGAAAATGGACAAATGCTTAGGAGAAGAGTTAACAAACTAGTCAGAGTTTGATGGTAGAACCACAATGTGGGAAAATTATGTAAGAGTTAGAAAGTGCAATTCTAAGAAAGTATCCCTACTCATTTTCTATCTAATTCCGGGACGGAATCCTTTTAAGGAGGGGAGACTGTAATAACCCCAATTTTTGGAATTTTTGAAACCCTTATAAATAGTGTTTTGTTGATTATGCTGATTAAGAAAACTTTTCATGCCACACTATGAAGGGGTTCTTTTATTGATCTTCTGGGATATTATTAGTGCTCTATGGGGTATATAAGTGTATGTAAAGATCGTCAGAATCCAAATCCGAACACTTTGATTTTTTCCGAAAATCCACCAGATATCGAAAGAATTGAGTATAAGGTAACAGCATAAAAAGGATTTAAATTCAAGGATTGTAAGAGAGGATCATAAAAGGAATATAATGTATTGAGAAAGGTTAAGGGAACCCAAGTAATAAGATCCCGGGTATGATCCCTCAAACGATAAACGAAAACGAAAGTTAAGCGAACCGTATAACAGATCAGCGGTCATTAGCCAAGTAATTAGAAGCTAATCAAAGATATTAGTGGGGATGATGTCATCAAACCAATGAGAAGAGGACAAAGGAGGGAGGGTGACATCACATGGTGACATAAGCATGACCAAGCAAAGTGTGTTGTTGGTTGAATTAGAACCACACAAAAATTACCATGGTAAAAAGGTAACAAAACAAATCAAAAGCAATCAACCAAGCCAAAACAATTCATTTCATCAAAATTAAAAGTTGACTTCTCTTCTTCAAGAACAAAAGCTCTCGGCTTTTTCTTCTTAAACCAAGGAAGAAATTTCAAAACCCTAGCTACACACCTTCAAAAATCAAGAGGTTTGTTTCTTTAGCTTCCATAATTCATAACTTAGATGAGCCATAAGTTAAAGCTCAAGATTCCATGATTTACATAGCTAATCAATTCATCAAAGTTTATGGTGAATAGTGTTTTCAAGAACTAACTTTGTGTTTTCTTATGTTTTCTTCAAGATTCAAGCTAAGTAAAGATAACTAGTGGTTAATTAAAGCTTCCTTATTGATTCTCCACTCTCCAAGGAAGGTATAACCCCTCCAAACCCTAACTTTATTTGAGTAATTAGGTTTAGTTTTGTTGTTATAATTCATGAGAGGATTGCTTGTTGTGAATGTAGAGACTAGTTGGTTTTGTAAAGTTTTTGGAGTGGTAGTTCTTGGATTGTTGATTAATGAACTTAAGTGTAGTCTAAATTCATGTTTAATAATAGTATAAATTGATAATGTGAAGTTGTTGGGGCAGTTATGATGTAGTATGAATGGAGTTTTGGTTGGGATGTTGATTGTGAGATGATTGTGAGATGATTTGGAGTGGTTTAAATTTGGGTAATCGCGTAAACATAGCCGTCATAATGTCCGATTTACTTTAGGCTGTTTTTGTTCTTAACATTAGGACCCGTGAAGTCACTGCTAGGTTTTGACCATTTCCATGATTAGATATTTCATGTTACGAGATTCATTTTGATATGTAGTTCATTTGAATCCGATGAACGGTTTAGGAGAAACGACCGGTTTAAGTAACGGCGTTTCGCGAACGAATCATTACCCCTCGCATTACTTTGAAACATAGGTTAAAGACCTAAAAGGACTAATTGGAGTATGAAACATTTATGTAAAGTGTGTAGGCAGTTGGTAAGGCACTCGCGAAAGAATCGCCTTAAAACTCGTAATGGTTAATTTATTAAAAATGGTGGAGCCGAGTGTACTCGAGCGACTTAAGAGAATCAGTAAGCGCAAAGCGAGCGTTGGAGTCTAAATTGGTTAAAGTATAGGTTTATAAGTGACTTTGGTTTAATTACAACTTATATGTTGTTTATAGGTTACCAGACTCGTCCCAAGCCATTTGTAACCCCCAGTCGCTCAGGCAAGTTTTCTATCCGTTATACTGTTGTGGTGATGTATACTTTTGTATATGCATTATCTTGTGATAGATGCATGATTGTTATTAGCAAATTCTTGCGATATATTGTAGCATGTGATATGGTATATATGCATGCCTGTTTCGTAATCTTGATACATATACCTGTTGATTCAGTTGATAATACATATGCTAAAGATAAGTGACAATTTGCATATACCCTTAGTATAGGGGACCCAAAGGTAAACATTTTTCTAAAACCGGGAGTCGATGCACCCGAGTATAATATATATATATATATATATTTATATATATATATGAATAGTTTTTAAAACTATTATTCGAATAAGGTTTATTCGATAACTTTATTTTATTAATGAATATTATTTTGAATATTCATTCGAGGGCTTATGACTCCGTTTATTTTATTAATGAATATTATTATTTAAATATTCATTCGAGGACTTATGACTCTAATTATTTACTAATTATTATTCTTTATTTTATTAAAGAATAATGTGTCGATAATCAAACTTACTTTTGATTATTCGAATAAAGATAGTACTTTCGTATAAGTATATCTTTGGCTATTTAATATTCATTTCAAGTATAAGTTTTACAACTTCTACTTCAATTATTTTTATAAAGATTATTCTTTATGGGAATATTATTTAAATAATAATATTCAGATATTTTCTAAGGGGATTTAAATACTCGCTCAAAACCTGAGGGATCCGGCTCTGTGGTATGTTTTATATTCGCAACAAGTTTGTTGTCTTGATAAAAGAGTTTTTGATTACTTACCCAATACTTGAGAAGTAAAATTCTTGGAACAAGTTAATCCATTAACAGGCATCGCCTAGGAAATATCGGTGAGTTTTCCTTTCCAACTAGATACGACTTCTTGGTGGAGCCGTATCAACAAGTTTCTACTTGGGGAAAGTGGGGACGAGCTTTACGTTTCAGAGTCATGGATTTCATCTGAACTAGGAGTGGCATAAGTGGTCGAGTGGCGCCGGCCCAGCCTAATTATATTGGCCCAAATGGCCTGGAAGTTCCGCTAAGACGGTCCATTCCTTAGGAGTCCAGTGTTCGATTGACAAGTAGATCCGACAGGTTCTCCTCTACATGTAGAAAATGGTGGGGTTGTACTACTGCGACTGATCATCGTAAGTAGTCTTTCTGGCGCGACAAACTCCCGTAATGAGTTCATCATCCAGCTGGATATTTCTGCAACACTACCCAGAGCACCTCGATAGAAAGGCTACGGTTGGGCGATTGTTGAGTGTTGGCAGGGTCAAGCTTTCAAAATGATGTTTGCATCAAATGAAGTATCTCGTAACTTCATTTTATTTTGATGATATTTTAAAGATTGATTCTATACAAGTTTTGTCTTGTAGCTTAATCTTTGGGATGAACTAATTATAACTTGAACGGTGGTAGTTCAAGTAGTATTCGGAAAAGATATAAGTATATTGGAGTATCTTGTAACTTCATCTTTTAAACTTATATCTAGTAAATGATTATCTTATGCATGACAAAGATTTTCAGAAAAATGTTGAGACAAGGTTAGATATATGAGATCACCTTGCAACGATATTTTTATACAGTTATAAACTGGAACTCTGTGTATATTATGCATGGAAGAGGACTTCCAAGATTTTGAAAAGTATATATACATATATACTGAATATTTTGCGACTTGGTCGCAGTAAGATATCAAACTTGGTTCATTTCTTCTTGACCAAGACTTTCATGAGTACTATGAGAATGCTCATATATTGTAAATCATTATACATATTATTTTGGTGGGCTTGTTGCTCAGCCTTGCTTTCTTCTTTCATCACACAACATCAGATAGACAAGATGAATAGGACTAAGCTTCCAATTCACAAGCGGTTAGAAAATGTTCCGCAGTTTTCTGGAAGCGTTGATGCCGCCGTAGCTGAGGTAGGAGCTACCAATAGGCTAGGTTTTCAACTATTGATAAACCAGACTTATGTATAGTATGAATTGTAATAATGGCAAAGAAATGTAAATTTATTCAGAACCTTCTTGAGGTATAATGGCTTATTATGTGGAATAAAATGACTTGTGTTATTTTTTTGGGTATTCATCTCTGAGACTATAACTTGCGGTGTGTGTGTGTATATTGTGGGGTCACAGTACGCAGTAATTGGTTGATTGTTAAGATTAAGTGTTGTTAAGGGATATGAAACTCGTGACAACCCGAATCCCCGACCCCGGATTTGGGGGTGTTACATTTATCAAGGTTTTCTCTGGGAAGATTAGCAATTTTGATGCCATAACTTCATCTCTTGTTAATATGCTCTATATGCTAGTTTCTGATAGGTACTTTAATTTTAGCAATTATGTCATGCTAGAATTAGGTTCCAGGTTAGGTAACAAAGCTAATAGACAATATAACATCTACTATGCTAGATTCTTTATGTTATTGGCTAACCATGTTGCTGAAGGATTGGTTATATCTAATGAGAGCAATAAACTCAAATGCTGGGCACAAGAGAAAAGGGTCCTTGCAGACCTTTTGAGAATCAACCTCAACAGCTAGGTGCCATTGGTATATTTGCCAATCATGAATGCACCACAGGTAAGTGAGGTAAACAATCCTATAACTCCTACTGTTTCCAACCCCATTGTTTCTTTGCCTTCCAGTGTGGCAATGGAATCTGTGTCTTTGTCCAAACAGGTTCCTACCAAAGCCACCAAAACTAAACTTTCAAAACACAAGTCAAAGAAAACCACCTCTGTTGTTTCTCAAAAGACAACAGTTGTAACAACTACCATAAACCCTGAAGGGAGTGAACAGGGTGTGAGTGGTGAGGGGAGGGGTGAACATCAAAAAACCCCCCAGGATAAGGTGGGAGAGGTGAGTGGTAACCCAGCCAGCCAAGCCACAGTCTCTCAAAAGACTGTGGTGGTTCAAAAGGAGTCAAACACATCCCTAGTTGCATCCTCCCAAAAGGATGCAACTATTGAAAATAGTCCCCAAACCAGGGACACAGAACAAAAGAGGGAGGGACACTGAAGCCACACATTCACCAATTAAAGCCTTTTCAAGGAAGAAGAAGGCCAAAATCCTAGTTTCCACATAGGGGGCACACAGAGCACAGATACATCCACCTGTATCTTTACCTTCTCAAATTCAGCTTGATGTGACTCTAGCAAATGTGGAGTCACAGCCCCATTCTCTCATAATAGAAACACATCAATCCTCAAACTCTCCATCACCCTTTCTGGATGTGGATATGATATTCACATCAATTCCTGATTCTCTCTCCTTAAAACTAAGGGAGGAGCCCCACTCAAAACCTGATGATCATCATCGTTTAGATGATTTGTTGGATCATCAGCCAATTCTTTTAGATATAGTTGAAGAATCTGTGTCACCTCACTTAAAATCAATTCACACAGATTCTATAATTATGTCACTTTCAATATCTACATCTTTTCCTTCTTCAACGGATATCTCTCATCCGTTGACAAGTGGGTGTTCTTCGACGGATAAGCTTAACAGTAGTTATCCGTTGATATCATCAGTTTCCACTTCAACGGATACTCCCTATCCGTTGATGGTCTCTACTCATATAACAGAAACAATTCCAACTGTAGAGGACATGGTTACTGTACAATCACTTTTAGGTTTGAGGGAAAGGAGTGATAATTTGAGTGAGAGGCTGGGTTGCTCCCAGGAAAAAGGAGAGGTTGAGAGTCACCATATGCATGCTATTTCTTCCAGCATGGCAAAAGTGAGTGAGGGGAGTGCCACCTTAGAAGGTGAGGGTGAGGGTGTAAGGGTGTGTGTGAGCCAGGGGGAGCCCCTGATGCAAGAAAATAGAGAAAATGAGAAAATGAGAGAAAGGCAGGTACAGAAGCTATTAGGGTGGATCCACCCATTGCTAGTGAGTCAATGATTGTGGATGATGCAGAAAAGGAAAGACAATTTCAGCAACATTACAAAGCTGTAATTGATAACATTTCCTTGGATACTGACACTTTTACTCACCCTGTTCCAGCCTACCAATTGTTGGCTGCTCAGGGCAATGTGGAGGCAGAACAGACTTTGAACATTGTACACACTTCAGAATCTCTTCTCAGAGACAAAGCTGCTGTTAATAGGCTGCCTTCTCAAGCTGGTGAGCCATCTGAAGAATTTGGAGTAAATTCTAATGATGATGACTCTAATTCTTTGGATGAGAGCATGAACTTAGGGGGAGAAGCAGGCCCAAATTCTGTTCCAGATCTACCTGATTGGGTATGGACAAAGGCATCTACACCAGGACAGTTTGATGTAACTTTGGTCAAGCAAGTAATGACTATTCAGAAGGCCCTTCAGGAGACTACAGATGCTGGTACAAAGGTAATTATTCAAGCTCATCTGGACTATCTGCATCTCTTGCAGTTGCAGCATATCAAACAGAATCTAAGTGTGGATGAACTCAAGCAGGATATTGCTGATCTGAAATCCTACAATGCTGAGAAGTTGGATTCAGTCATGCCTTATGGTACTATGCAAGATTTGTTAGTGAGACTGAGGAAAGAATCTGATGTTAACAAGAGGCTGGCCAGATTGGAAAATAGAGTTCAGATCATTGAAGACTCTATGGTCACCATTCTTCAGAATCAACAAACTCAGACAAATCTACTAATGCAGCTGGCAAAAGCACAAGGCTTGACCCCTACTCTTGATGATAACAAAAAGGGGAGAATAAAAGGGAAGGGGAAGGAGAGCCATCAACAACAGTTCAAATATCTCAAGTGCTAGTTCCTGCCATCACCACTTCTCCAACTGTTCAAATCAAAGGAAAGCTTGATGGAATTGATCTAATCCAGGTAGCAGCAGCTGAATTGCAAGTCAAAGAGCAAAGGAGGATAATTGATGAAAAGATGCAACAAATTTTTGGTTCTACAACTTCTAAATCACAATCTGTGAAGCATAGCACAAAGGTGGAATCAATCATTTTGGAGCTCAAGCCAGTTAGGAGGAATAAGGTTGGAGAAACTTCTTCCAAGAATATGAAACCAATGGTTCTCAAGCCCAACAACAGATCCAATAAGTACTCTACAAAGAATCCTCTAAGCCTTGCTTAGATGAAAGAAGTGGATTTTCCTCTTCCAAAGCCTGATGAAGACAAGGTTTTGGGTAGAAGTATCATAAAGCACAAAGAGACCATGGATGTGGTTGAAAGGATGAACATGGCTATTATCTTTAGAGAGGGAAAGAGCATCTGTGTGATGCAAGGACATCCTAAATTCTCAATAGCCAAGAGGGAAGAAGCCAGAAGGTTGAAGGAAGAAGCCAAAAAGCTAAAGGCTGACAAAAGAGCACAAGCAAAGCTTGAAAAATAGCTAAAGTCAAGTCAAGCTGAAGAAAAGAAAGAAATTGAAGACAAGAGTGAAGATGTAGGTATGGGGGATATGTTTAGTGATGATGTGGGAGAAATAAGTAAGGAAAGAGAGGAATGGCAGAAAGGGAACAGAAAGAAGGCCAATGCAAAAAGAAAGATGGTAGATGAGACTGAAGAAACCCAATCAAAATTCAAACCGCTACCTTCTATTCCTGAACCCATTGTGCCTAACCCCTTCATAAATATCCATGGTGAAACAATCACTCCTAAGGAGGAACCAATTGATTGGGACACCATCAAATTGCCCACCTTTTTAACCACTTCTCCACCAAAGAAACAGGAAAGGAAAATCAAATCAACACTACCTTCAACCTCAATCAAATTCACTCAGAAGCCTAAGCCTAAGCCACAAGCCTCTAAGGATGATTATGTTCACATTTGTGACATAAAAGAATTTTCAGACATTGAACTCTATCTGGATGAGCTGGAGGAAGTAAGGGGAATAGATGCCTACAGACAGCTACGAGAAAGACTAGTGTTCCAATACAAAGGAAGTGGGGAAAGAACTTGGCCTCTCTACAGGATTCTGAATGAAGGCTACTCTACCTTGGTTAGAGTCTACTCAGCCATAAAAAGGGATTCTGGCTTTACCAAGACTTCCAAGACTGAGATTCTCAACAAGCTTTCCAACATAAGGAAGACTTGGTGGGAGCCCAATGCCTTGCCTAGAACATTACTCATTCAAGAAAGAGGAATTACAGTTCACAAATCACCTCATTGGTTGATGGAGTTCAGAGACAACAAATGAGTCAGAAGATTTTTCAGACTTGAAGATCAGCTCAAGATTGCCAGTAATGAAACTCTCAAGGATATGCAATCTAAGTTGGACATCAATGAAGAAGATGAAGCTGAGTTCTACAGACAACTTCAACTTCAAATAGAGGAGAATGACAGGAGGCTAGGAAAGAAAACAAGGGATCAAAGGAAAAGAAATTAATCTGCTCAGGCTAAAGGAGCATCCTTGGAAACAATGTAATTCTTCAATTCCATCTCAGCATACATATTTTTGCAGCACTTTTGAATTTCTGCTTTATTACAGTTAATATGTTTGTCAAGTGTTTTGTTATCATCAAGATAAACCCAAATTTATGCCTACAGTTCTAGTAGACATAAATAGGGGGGATTGTTAGGAATATGTGTATTAGTTTGATGATAAGTTAAACAAAACACTTAAGTAGAAATCTAGTGTTTGTAGCCTCAACGGATAAGACTATCTTGGCTATCCGTTGAAGGAGTAGCTTTACTTAGAAATAAGTTTAGTATTGTAGCACATTTCATTCTTTGGATTCAAGTTGTAATTCTTAGATGTTGTAGGAAATTATCAGTCATGTTGACTACTAGTGGATATGCAAATAGGAGGGCTAATTGTAAATATTTCATGCCTTGTAATTTTGTATAAGTGAAGAAGTATCAACTGATATTGAAGACCTTCAACGGATAAGAAACAAAGCTCCAACGGATGTCTCTAAAGCTTCAACGGATAATATCCATCAACGGATAAGTGCTTCAACGGATAAGACTTCAACTGCTAATGCATCAACGGATAAAGCCTCAACGGATAAGGCATCAACGGATGAAAGCTTCAACGGATGCTTAGTTCATTAGCAGTTGATAGTGACAATTCATAAGCTGACAGAGGCACATGGGTTGACAGAGACAAACTGGAATGTGGCAGCCTCTAGGAGGAATCAAGAAAATGCAGCATTTCCATTCTGGTGCAAACAAGGGAGTATTCAAAGATTAACAACTAAACCTAAATTGCATTGGATAGAGAAATAAAGAAGAAACATGTGAAGAGCCTTTTTAATTATATTTTACAATTTTGTCTTCATTTGTAAACTTGGTGATATATAAACCAAGTAGCAGCTAGTAATTAAATATGAATTTTTAAGAGCTGTTTAGAAAAATCCAGAGAGAAAATCATCTAGTTTGTACTAGGAAGCAGCTGTGATTTAATTCTTTGAATCACAGATTTTCTAAATAACACATCTCTGGTGGAACAACAAATCCACCAGAAAAGTTTTTAAAGTTCTTTGTGTTCTTTACATTTGTGTTTGAATATATATCTGTCTGTATCAACTTCAAGTCATTCACACACATTTGCTCACTAAAACACTTAGCCTTAGAAACTGCTCAAAACTTGAAAAAGTTTTGAGATTTACATTCAACCCCCGTTCTGTAAATCTCGTTGTTAGTCCACTGGGAATAACAAGCAAACAGTATATCTGGCCTACTGGCTGTTAAATATAAAAGTGAGCCAACCATGCCTCTATAGCTTGAGATATCCACAGACTTTTCACTAGTGTTTATCTCAAGTTTAGTTGCAGTGGCCATGGGAGTTTTTGCAGATGTGCAATTCATTAAGTCAAACTTCTTTAAAAGATCATAAATATATTTGTTTGACTAATGAATATTCCATCACTAACTTCCTTAACTTGTAAACCAAGAAAGTAAGTTTGTTCTCCAATCATGCTCATTTCATATTTACTTTGCATCAATTTGGCAAACTTTTTGCAAAGTTTCTCATCTGTAGAGCCAAATATAATATCAACTACATAAATTTGAACAAGTATACTAGAGCCATTAAAATTTCTATACAATAACCTCTTGTGAAATGATTTTCTAAGAGAAATTTTGACAAAGTGTCATACCAGGCTCTAGGTGCTTACTTTAGTCCATAAAGTGCTTTCAAAAGATAGTAGACATATTCTGGAAAGTTGGGATCTTCAAAACCAGGAGGCTGACTGACATAAACTTCCTCCTCCAAATCTTCATTCAGGAATGCACTTTTAACATTCATTTGATAGACTTTGAAATTGGCATGGGTTGCATAGGCTAGAAATATTCTGATGGCTTCAAGTCTTACAACAGGAGAAAATGTCTCATCAAAATCTATTCCTTCTTGTTGATAATAGCCCTTAGCAACCAATCTAGCTTTGTTCCTGAATACTATACCATTTTAATCCATATTGTTTCTGAATACCCACTTGGTGTCAATAGGATTCTTTCATTTAGGCTTGGGTACCAGCTTCCAAACTTTATTTCTTTCAAATTGGGTTAGCTCTTCCTGTATAGCTAAGACAGAATCAGGATCCAACAGAGCTTCTTCTACCTTTTTAGGTTCTTCCTGAGACAGAAAGCTGCAGTATAGACATTCTTCTTGATTCACTTTTCTAGTTTGCACTCTTTAAGACGCATCACCAATAATTAGCTTAAATGGGCGATCCCTAGTCCATTTTCTATGTTGTGGTAGATTAGCTCTAGATGAAGAGGCCTCATAGTTGTCTTGATATGTGACTGAGTTTTGATTAGAAGAAACTCCCCCTGAGTTTATGGATCTTTGAGTTGGGGTTCTTTCTGATTGTGATCTATATTGGCTTTCAACTCCTATTGATGGCTCAACGGATGTTGATCTTTACCTTTCGACGGATGATGCAGATTTTCTCTCAACGGATGATGCAATTGGTCTTTCGACGGATGTTGAATTATGTGCTTCATTTGTTGTAGATTTTTCTGCATTATCCTTAGATATTGTTTCTTGATCACCTTCATCATCACTATCATCACAAATTATCTCAACATTGTCAAATTTGAGGCTTCATGGAAATCTCCATCTTGCAGTCCTTCAATCTTTTTATCATCAAACACAACATGTACAGATTCTATAATAATGTTGGTTCTGAGATTGTAGACTCTATATGCTTTTCCAACTGCATACTCAACAAAAATGCATTCATCTGCTTTGGCATCAAACTTTCCATTCTGATCTGTTTGATTCCTTAAGATATAGCATTTACAACCAAAGACATGAAAAAAGTTTAATGTTGGCTTCCTGTTCTTGAACAATTTGTAGGGTGTCATGCACTTTGTTTGATTAACCAAAGAAATATTTTGAGTGTAGCATGCAGTATTTACAGCTTCTGCCCAAAAGTATGTTGGTAACTTTGATTCTTCTAGCATTGTTATTGCAGCTTCAATAAGAGATCTATTCTTCCTTTCCACCACCCCATTTTGTTGTGGGGTTCTTGCTGCTGAAAACTCATGCATGATCACATTCTCTTCACAGAACAATCTCATCACAGAATTCTTGAACTCAGTTCCATTATCACTCCTGATTCTTTTAACTTTGAAATAAGGATGATTGTTGACTTGCCTTATGTGATTGATGATGATTTCACTAGCTTCATCTTTAGATTTGAGAAAATATATCCAAGAGAACATTGAGAAATCATCCAAAATTACTAGGCAGTATCTTTTGTTTGATATGGACAACACATTGACTTGTCCAAATAAATCCATGTGCAATAGTTGTAAAGGTTCTTCAATTGTTGAATCAATCTTCTTTTTGAATGATGTTTTGATCTGTTTTCCTTTCTGACAGGCATCACACAATCCATCCTTTGACAATTCCACTTAAGGAATGCCTCTTACCAAATATTTCATGACTAGTTCATTCATAGTCTTGAAATTAAGATGGGACAGCTTCTTGTGCCATAGCCAACTTTCATCTTGACTTGCCTTGCTGAAGAGACAAGTGAAAGATTCTGCATTTGATGAGTTGAAGTCAGCTAGATACACATTTCCTTTTCTCACACCAGTGAGAACCACTTTGTTTCTTTTCTTGTTGATCATAACACAAGCTTCAGAATTGAGAACTACTGAGTTGTTCTTGTCATAAAGCTATCTGATACTCAACAGATTATGCTTGAGTCCATCCACTAGGGCAACTTCCTCAATGATGATATTGTCTTTAGAAATCAAGCCATATCCCACAGTATAACCCTTGCTGTCATCTCCAAAAGTGATACTTGCGCTAGCTCTCTCCCTGAACTCAGTGAGCATGGTAGAATCTCCAGTCATGTGCCTTGAGCATCCACTATCCAAATACCAAAGATTCTTTCTGTTTCCCTAATTACTGGATGAACTGACTTCCGTTTCATCTGATTTGGCCAAAAGTGCTAGATTGACATAACTTGTATCATCATCCTCCTCTAATCTATCAGTAACCCAGTCATTTTCCTGAGTTAGAAAAGCCCTTTCTTTTTGTTTGATCAACTCAAAGTACTTCTTTTTCTAATCTACAGGCTCAAACTTCTTTCTATCAGAATTAGGATTTCTGCATTCACTTGCAATATGACCACTCAAGCCACACTTGAAACATTTAAATTTTGACTTATCAACCATGTTTCTGTTTGGCTTGGATGCTCCAAAATTCTTCTTGAATTTGAGCTTGGAAAATCTTCTGGATAGAAAAGCTAGATGCTCATCTATGTCATCCATACCATCTTGACTAAGATGGTCTTCATGTTCAGCTACTAGCCCTTTTCCTTTTCCTTCAAAAACTCTAGGGTTTGGTGCAGATTCCACTGTTTCTACCTTTATCTCTTTCTCTCTCTCTTGCTCAACAACTAATGTAATGGATCCTCCCTTCTTCCATCATTTCTCCAGCTTCTCATCTTGCTCTATTTCAAGCTCATCGGTCTTTAGAATCCCATACAGTCTGTCCAAGGTGAATTCCTTATAATCTTGAGAGTTTCTTAGTGAGACTGTCATAGGCTTCCATTATTTTGGCAGAGATCTAAGGAATTTGAGGTTTGAGTCTTTTGTCTGATAGACTCTTTCATGCAGCTTAGGGCATTTAGTAGTTTTTGAAACCTACTAAATATGTCAGTGAGTGACTCACCTTCTTCACTATGAAAATGCTTATATTGCTGAATTAAGAGTTGCATCTTGTTTTCCCTTACCTGCTCAGTTCCATCACATATAACTTGACCTCTTTAGCAGTTTTCCAATTTATGATGTTGTCAAAAATGTCACCATCAACACTATTAAACAAAATGTTCATGGCCTTCTTATCCTTATGAACTTGTTCAATATCTGGATCAGACCATTCTGCTCTAGGTTTTGGGATGGATGGCTTATTTCCTGTAGCAACTCTCATAGGGACATTAGGACCTTTCTCAATCCAGTCCACATAATCTTCATCTTGAGAGAGGAGATGCAGGTGCATTTTCACCTTCCAATGGTGATAATTATTTTTGTCCAGAAATGGAATCTTTACTCCAACATCTTTTCTACTAATCTTGTTAGTTGTTGTGATCTTTAAACTCTTTGTTCTTCAAGAGATTGCTCTGATACCAATTGTTATTCCCAAACAATCTAACTAAGAATTACAAGGGGGGGGTTGAATGTAATTCTGGCTACTTTTTGGATTTTAAGAACTGTTCTACTTTGAATATATAACTGTGTTTGATTTAGCTAAAGTGCAGAATGAAAGTATTAAGGAAATCAAACACAAAGTAGTCAAATACAAGTATTTAAAAACATTCTGGTGGATTGAACTTTTCCACCAAAGATATATTAAATTCGAGAACTCTGTGATGCAAGATTTACACACAGCTGCTTATAAGTTGAACTTACAAAGAACAGAGATATTCTTTACGAATCTAGCTTTATCTATTTCTCTGGTAATTACTTACTCACTTCGATACTGTTCTACTTACTATACTTGGTTTATATATCACCAAGTTACATGATAAAAAGACAAACAAATAAGATAAAATATTTCTAGTCTAATTTCATGCTTCTTCATTTCTCTATCCAAAATCTTTGAATATCTTCAGTTTAGCATGAAAATGGAAATGCTTCTTTGTTCTCTAAAACCTGCAAATAGGCTGCCACATTCTATTTGCATACTAATAATGCATGTGACTGTCAAGTCACTATCAACTACTTTTGAATTAGATCATCCGTTGAAACTCTGTGGGATCATCCGTTAAGACTTTGTGGGATCATCCTTTGAGAGTCTAGTTGATCATCCGTTGAGACTCTAGTTGATCATCTGTTGAAATCTTGTGGAACATCCATTGAGAGCATCTTCATAGCAGTTAACTCTATTTCATTAATATAAGATTACAAGGCATATAATATTTACCGTTAGCCAACCTGTCTTGCATATCAATCTAGTAGTCAACATGACTTAGAACATTCGACAACATCTAGTTCTCTAAGTGAAAGGCATATGTCATAGCCTATTTGTTTATTCGAGGATTTAACTCAACTCAAATAAGAATGTAATAAGTAAATAGTGGATCTATCATCAGAAAGATCTCACAGAGTAACATATGTCAAAGGATTAAGAAGCATTGTTCATCTACAGACTTCATTACTTAATTCACTGAAAGAAGCTCAAGAAATTGATCAAGCCTCAGTGATATAAATCAAGATTGTGGATTTAATCAAGTGACAGAGATCTCGTCAGGGTATCAATTAATTACAAGAATTTAGTCTGAAGAAAATCAAGAGTATCAAGGTCAAGGCTTGAAGAAACGTCACGGAAGTTAGTCACTCATGAACCAGACAGTACATCGAGTGTCAACATTGAAGTGGTGGAATTGATTCATAATTGACAGTGATTTTCAGAAGAATGGTTGCTGCTCAAGATTAGTATTAATTCTCTATTAATTAATTAAGTCATATAATTTAATTAAGAAAATAAATTATATCTGCAAAGATTAATTTATTGATTAATTGAATTAATTGATTAATTAATTCAGAATTAATATTAAGGATTTTCAGAATTTTTATTAGATTAAAAATCTATTAATAATTCAGTAAGACAATTTGATTTGAACTACTATGACAATCGGTATGACAATTGATAGTCATACCGAAAGTCTTGCCAGTTCATTCTGATTGTCTTGCTAGCTATTGGGATTGTCTTGCTAGTTCAAAAGGATAGTCTCACCGAAAGTCCTACCAGTTCAAATGGATTGTCATGCCAGTTCATTTGATTGTCTTGCCGAAAGTCTTGCTGATTCAACTGGATTGTTTTGTTTACTTAAACAACAGAAAGCAGAAGACATTCAATCTATCAATCAAACAGAACACACAAGTCAAGAACACAGCAGAAACAAAAGCAAATCATTTCATTTTTCATCTGCTCTATTCAAGATCAAAATTCTAGATTGTAAAGTTAAATCCAAACCACTAGAATTATTTATCTTGTTCTTGTGTAACAATCTAGCGGATCAAAATCCCTAGAACTTAATCTCAAATCGCATTTAGCATTTGATCTTTTCATTGCAAAAATAGAAAAAGTTCATGTCGAATTTATTCTAGATTTGTAATAATTGATTTGAGATTAATCCCTTGTAATAGATACCGTTGTTGTAACACCTTTCAAGTTTAATAAAAGTTTTATTTAACTTGAATTTTGTTTCACCTTTTTATTCCGCATTTTATTCGATTAAATGGTATTGTTTGCATTCAACCCCCCTTCTACAAACAAATTAGGACCTAACAATTGGTATCAGAGCCTTCTGATTAACGTATAAATCAAGATCCTAGACTTTTGTGTTTCTTTCACTCCTTGAATTTTTTATTCACTCAAAAAAAATTCATAATGACTACACAAAAAGTTGGAACCGTTAAAATTCCACTATTCGATAAAGAAAATTATGTTATGTGGAAGAAGATGCTATTGTTTTTACAAGTTGCTAATCCCAAATATCTGGAAGTGTTAAAGAAGGGTCCAAAAATTCCAATGGTTATTGAACCAGAGGTAATAGAAAATGATGTGGTGATCACCAAAGCTAGAACTTATGTGAAAGATCCTGAGGATTTCTCTCCTGCTGAAAAAGAAGAAGCCTCCCTGGATGCTAGCCTTCAATTAATTTTAGTAGATTCCCTTGATCCCTTGATGAATAGACATGTGATGAATTGTAAAGATTCCAAACATATCTGGGAAACTATTGAGGTTATTAATGAAGGCACAGAGGAAGTTAGGGAGAATAAGTTAGAAATCCTAACCTCTGAGTATGAATACTTTAAATCCAATCCAAGAGAATGAATCACTGAAGTGTTTGAGGTACAATGTATTGATCAACAACCTGAACATTAATGGTAAATACTATTCCATCAGGGAGGTCAACAAAAAGTTCCTTTTAACACTTCCAACTCATCTCGAACATAGAATCACTGCCATAAGAGAAGCAAGAGATCTGAGTGAGATTTCTTTGGAAAGGCTCTATGGTGTGTTAAAGACTTATGAGTTGGAGCAGATTCAACAGAAGGAAGTTTACGGGAAAGGAAGAGTGGTCAGCACGTCTACTGCTCTAGTAGCTGATGAACAACAACAACCACAATATCAACAACAATCTCAACAGTCAGAAAGAATGGTACAGTCTTCCAAGGTTGAAGAAAATGTGATAGTAGCAGAATTTGATCCTCCTACTACAAATCAATCAGGAGATGATTTTTATTCCTTGGAAGAACTGGAGCAATTAGAGGATGAGTCAATGGCCCTGATTGTCAAGAGATTCTCAAATGTCAGATTCAAAAGGAATCCCAAGTTCAAGTACAAGTCCAACTACAAGAGATTCCAGAAAGGTGGATTTTCATCCTCTAACACCAGCAGTGGTGGGTATAAAACAGGGATGGTTGATCGAAGCACCATTCGATGCTTCAACTGCAATGAGTTGGGACACTTTGCCACAGAATGCAGGAAGCCAAAACAAGTTAGGAAGAACTCTTACGATTCTAATCAGAAGAGTAAATCTGAAAGGGCTTACCTGGCAAAGGGAAGAAGCTGGGATGATACTGACAGTGAAGATGAAGAAGTTGGGATCTTGCTCTCATGGCTAGTGATGCAAATACCTCATCGTCAAGAAAAGAGGTAAAATTTACTGATGCTGAATTAGTTTATCATCTAGGAGGGTCCTTAGATTGTGCTCGTCGTGATAATGAATTGTTAAATCAACAAATCAAAGACCTTGAGAAAGAGGTCAATGAATTAAGACTTGTGCACATTAATCAAGATAAATTAAAAGAACAAGTATCTTTTCTAGAGAATAGAGTTGACTATTATAGACAACTTGAAACTATTCTCAAAGACAAGATCACCGGTCTTGAGGCTAAGGTTAAAGCTTACTTTAATTCTTGTTCGAAGTCCAAAGAGTTTTACAATAAGCAAGCTGTTAATCAAACATCTGGAATAGGTTATAATTACAATGCTGCTATTGGAAAATTAGGCATAAACTCCCCTCCTCATGTCTGTGCTAAGGGCAGGGAAGTACCACATGTGCTTAAGGGTGTTGATGAACCCCTCTATAAAGAATCAATTGTTGAACCATTTGATGAGACCTCATTTATTATTCAAGAAGAAATCTGTGCTGAAGATAATGCTAATGAGAAAGCTGTCTCCAAGTCAAGTGTGTCAAAAGTTCCAGTCAAGGTTGTGAAAGCAACTGAGACTAACTCAGACACACATGAGTTGGATAACACAAATGCCATGTCTACCATGCATAAGTTGCATATTGTTAATCCCTCTCATAAAGCATGTGGTATTCCTGATTGTATGTCTTGTGCTTTTAATCTGATGTATGCTTATTTTAATGGTAAGCATGTTTCTAATGATAAGACTACTCCTCGTCAGCATGTGAATAATAGAAAGCATGATAGGTCTAAGACTGCTAGTCCTCCTAAAGCTAGAAAGGAGACATTTGTGCCTAAGCCTAAACAGAAATTTGTCAAGGCTGTTCACAAGGTCAAATGTCCAGTCATTGAGAAAGTTGAGAATATTAAAATTAAGAATGTTGTTTTGCCTGATAAAGGCCAATTTTACAAATATGCCGGACCCAGCCAAGCTTGGGTTCCGAAGAAGGT
Source organism: Apium graveolens (assembly GCF_009905375.1). Taxonomy (NCBI): domain Eukaryota; kingdom Viridiplantae; phylum Streptophyta; class Magnoliopsida; order Apiales; family Apiaceae; genus Apium; species Apium graveolens. Next base: position 248,805,031 of record NC_133651.1, read on the forward strand.
CTAATCCATTTGTATTGCAGGGCATCAAACAGGTACAACCGGTAGTGTGGATTCTTGACAACGAATCGTCAAGACATATGACCGGAGATAGAGCCTTGCTATCAAATGTGGTTGAGAAAGCTGGCCCAGTGGTTACCTTTGGAGATAACAGCAAAGGTTTAATGGAGGGATATGGCTGTTTGCTAGCTGGAAATGTTATCATTGAAAATGTGTATGTTGTGCAAGGACTTGAACACAATCTGCTTAGCATTAGTCAGTTCTGTGACAACGGCTACAATGTTTTATTCGACAAGCTGAAGTGTCAGATTCTGCACAAGAAAAGTGAAAAACCCTCCTTGATGGGAATCCGGAAAGGAAATCTGTTCGTAGCTGACATGAACTCTGGAAGCAATCCTGAAGTCAATTGTTTCTATGCAAAGGCATCGTCAGATGAGAGTTGGCTATGGCACAAGAGACTTTCTCATCTCAATTTCAAAACAATGAATTCTCTTGTCAAAAGAGAATTGGTTAGAGGTCTGCCTCAGCTGGAATTCTCCCCAGAAGGACTATGTGAGGCTTGCCAGAAAGGAAAGTAAAAGAAAGCAAGTCACAGAGGCACTGACACATCTTCCATAACTGGTGTTCTGCAATTATTGCACATGGATTTATTTGGACCAGTTAATGTCCTTTCGATGTCAAAGAAGTGTTACTGTCTTGTGATAGTTGATGACTATTCCAAGTATACGTGGGTTTTATTTCTTCACTCTAAGGATGAAACACCACAAGTTGTGATTGATCATATCAAGATGATTGAGTTAGATTCTAATGTCCCTGTTAGAGCAATAAGGTCAGATAATGGAACCGAATTCAAGAATTCACTTCTCAATGGATAACGTACAGACAAAGGGATTACCAGACAAATTTCAGCTCCTAGAACCCCTCAGTAAAATGGAGTGGTAGAAAGGAAGAATCGTACATTGATTGAAGCTGCAAGAACGATGTTAAGTGAATCAGGTCTTCCAATGTACTTTTGGGCTGAAGCTGTCAATACTGCAAGTTATACTCAGAATCGAACTCTAATCAACAAAGACTTCATAAAAACTCCTTATGAGATTTTGAATGAACAGAAACCTTCTATCAAATACTTTCATGTATTTGGTGCCAGATGCTTCGTGCTCAAGGATGGAGATGATCGTCGTGGTAAATTCGAGGCAAAGGCATATGAGGGTATTTTTGTTGGATATGGAAGAAGATCATACAGAGTGTATATCATTGATCAACACAAAGTAACTGAAAGTGTCAATGTTACATTTGATGACACTAAACTCCCTAGTATCCAAACTGAAGATCCTTCTGAGAAATTGAAGTTTGATGATATGTCAGATTCAGAATCAGAACATGGTCAAGAACCTGAGGTTGTTGCTGGTGAAGAACCTGTTAATCATGATGATACTCAAGGTAATGGTGATGGAAACTTTGGCAACAATGAAGATACCACTGCTACTGATGGAGAATCTTCAAGTCAACATGGCAACAACTCAGGGGGAGATGCTGAAGGATTAACTAGTAGGACACAACATCCCAATGAATTTCAAGGCGAATCATCAAGATCAAATCTTCCAAGACAGACTGTCTGGAATAAAGCTCATCCTTTTGAGTTGATTATTGGTGATCCAGATGTTGGAGTCAGAACTAGACGTGCTACTCAAAATGAGTGTCTGTTCTCAGGATTTCTTTCTGAGATGGAACCTAAGAAGATTGAGGAAGCACTGACTGATCCAGATTGGGTGATCGCTATGCAAGATGAACTCAATCAGTTTGAAAGTCAACAAGTCTGGAAACTGGTACCTAGACCTACACACAAGAAAGCTGTTGGTACTAGGTGGGTATTCAGGAATAAACTAGATGAAGATGGTGTGGTTACAAGAAACAAAGCAAGACTGGTAGCTAAAGGGTATTCTCAAGCTAAAGGCATTGATTATGATGAAACCTATGCTCCAGTGGCTAGACTAGAGGCCATCAGGATATTTTTGGCATTTGCAGCATTCTCTAACTTTAAAGTTTATCAAATGGATAATGGAAAGCTGGATGAAGAGGTATATGTAGAGCAACCTCCTGGTTTTGAAGATCCAGATCATTTGGATTTTGTCTTCTTTCTTTTCAAGGCTATCTATGGGCTCAAACAGTCTCCAAGAAAATGGTATGACACCCTCTCTGAATTTCTTATTGAAAATAGCTTTATTAGAGGTGTCATAGACAAAACTCTCTTTTCTTAAAAAATAAGAATGATACTATATTAGTCCAAGTCTATGTGGATGATATAATATTTGGGTGTACTAATGATAATCTCTGTAAGAGATTTGCTAAGTTAATGCACAGCAAGTTTGAAATGAGCATGATGGGAGAGCTGAAGTTCTTTCTTGGATTACAAGTAAATCAAAGGTTAGATGGAACATTTATTTGTCAATCCAAGTATCTCAAGGAACTCCTCAAAAAGTACAATCTAGAGGATTCTGCATCAGCAAGGACTCCATCAACTACAGCTGTCAAGCTTGGACCATGTGAAAACTCCATTAAGGTAGATGTCACAAGCTACAGAGGTATGATTAGCTCGTTACTCTATCTTACTGCAAGTAGACCAGATATTATGTATGCTACATGCTTATGTGCAAGGTTCCAAGCGGATCCTAGAGATATTCATCTCGTTGCTGTTAAACAAATCTTAAGATATCTTAAGGGAACACCAAATCTAGGTATTTGGTACCCTAAAGAATCTGGTTTTAACCTTGTTGGATATACAGATTCAGATTACGCAGGAAGTGTTGTTGATAGGAAAAGCACCTCAGGGAGTTGTCAATTCCTAGGTAGCAGGCTAGTCTCATGGTACACCAAGAAACAGCAAACAGTTTCCAACTCAACGGCCGAGGCTGAATATATTGCTGCTGGAAGCTGTTGTGCTCAGATCTTGTGGATTAGGAACCAGCTACGAGACTATGGCTCTGTATTGAACAAAATTCCTATTTTATGTGACAATACAAGTGCAATAGTTATCACCAACAACCCTGTGCAGCACTCGAGGACAAAGCACATTGACATCAGGTATCATTTTATTAGAGAGCACATCATGAATGGTACCGTTGAACTATTTTTTGTTCCAACAGAAGAACAAATAGCAGATATTTTCACTAAACCTCTTGATGAATCCACATTTACCAAATTAGTTGGTAAATTGGGTATGTTGAATAGCTTTAGTGATCAAACTTGTGAATATCTGAAATCTGTTCTTGAGTGAATTTACAAATGAATTTTTCATAAATGAAAAATTCATTTGCAAATTTATTTTATCATTTTCCAAAATTTTTTTTGCTTAATTCTATGTAATTTATATTATCTTATCTGTTTTACTTACTCTACTTGTTAATTTCAAATATCTCAGAATATTTTATTTTCTCTAAAAATATTTTTCTATGAATTTTATTTGCTAAAATTCAACATAAATCTATTTTTGGAATAAAAATAATTAATTTTGAAATATTGTCTTTGTTTTTATAAATATTTTCTGTAAGTATATAATTGTCTTTCTACTGGAATGACAATCGGCAAGACAATTAAAATTGTCTTGCTGAAAATCATTTCAGTACATATATATATATAAATATGTACATATTAATTCTGTTGATAATTGTTTTATTTCCAGAATGACAATCGGCAAGACAATTGAAATTGTCTTGCTGAAAGTCATTTCAGTATATAATTGTGTTATTTTGGTTATCAGTATAGTTTTGTACTGGCAAGACAATCGGTATGACTATCAATTGTCTTGCCAGTTATAAACCTTATATATAAATATTTTCCTTTTATTTTATACTGGTATGACAATCGGTATGACTATCAGATTGTCATACCAGTTATATATATTTAGTATTTATTATTTTTATTACTTTTATTTCTTCTATTTTCTAATGTGATTTTGCCTTGTAAGACTATCGGTATGACAATCGGTAAGACTATCCCGAATTGTCATACCGGTTGTCTACTTATAAGTTTTTTTTGTTGTTTTGTTAAGTCATTCAGTCAGTTTTTTTGTTTTTCAAAAATTCCATCAGTTCTCTCTCTCTCTCTCTCTCTCTCTCTCTCTCTCTCTCTCTCTCTTCGACCAAACACCAATTCCATCGCCATTATCTTCCTTGCTCGAGTTTTTACTCAGCAATCTAAAACATCACTCCTGATATATACACACACGTATATACATACAGGAGTGCTGCCAATTTTTTTTAAAAAAAAAATCTTTTGCACTTCGTTTTGTTCCCCTAAAAATCGAGTTGGGTTTGTTGATTTTGGGTATTTTTAATTTTAATTTCTGTTTTGTGTCTTTTGGCTTTTCAAATCTGCGTGTGTGAGTTAAGAATTTTAAAGAGATACATTTCTGTCTAAATTTTTTGATTATAATTAATTTAATTCGAATTATTAAATTAATTTAATTAATTCGAATTTTCTTAATATTATTCTTAAAATTCTGAAAGTGTGTGTCTTATTATTATTTTTAAATGGCCCTCAATTTCCAAATTATTTCGCATAATCTTGTTGGTTATTTTAATCCAGATAAATGTGATGTAGAAAAATTTAAGCCGTGGATTAGATTTTTAAATGACCATTCGATTGTTAGCTCTGCTATTGAATCAAATGTGATTTTAAATGTTGATCTGCTAAGACTGATTTGCACAACCTCTACTGTGGCCGATGATTTTAAATCTTTTTCATTCACCGTGGCAAACACACAGTATGTGGTTGATGAAACAGTCGTCAATCGAGCTTTAAATTTTCCTATGGACAATTTCTGTAATTTTCCCTCTGAAAATGATATTTCAAACTTTTTCCATGCTATTCACTATCAGGGGGTACAAAATCTAATTTGGTGTCTGAATGGGACATTTTCTTCGATACACTTTCTAAAGTGTTTGCCAACTGCACTAAATCCAACTTTCACAACATCACTTCCACTCTGCAGTATATTGGTCTTGTGGTTGTTTTCAATCAAAGGATCAATTTTGGCAAACTACTTTTACCCATTCTCTTGAGACGTCTCACTACTGCTTTACGTGATCATTCTACAAATCGTAGGGTCTCGTGTTACTATACTCGTTTTCTCATGCTTATAGCAGATCATCTTCTCACACCTGAGCACAAAGCCCTTTTTGCTAACTCCGCAGTAACCGAACCCCCTCCTGTAAGCAAAAAGATTTACACCCGCCAAGACACAACCTTCAAATTCATGCAAGTTCCAGTACTTGTATCTGCTTTCATGGCCACTTATATTCCCTTACCTATTTTCAATCTTCCTGGTCATGAACAGCAAGCCCAACCTCCAGTGGTTCAAGCCACCCAGGCTCCTCCAACATTAGATGCTCTTCCATTACAGGTAGTAATTCCTCACTCTCACTCCATTCCTACTTCTGTTGAAAGACCCCCAGTGGTTGATAGGACTGACCATGAAGTTGTAGAACCACAGCTTCAATCCCAGGTCATAGAGCCAAACACAGAGTCACAACCTATCTCAACCTCTCCCCCACTGTCTAAAATGTTACCTGGAAGGTTAATAGGAAGTAGTGTATTGTTGAATGTGAGTGAACCCTCAGCTCTGCCTCCTCCCAAGAAAAGAAGAACATATACTGAGGCATCTGAAAGCCCATCCTTGTCCTCCCAACAGGACAAGGACTTTGAAATGGCCAATGAACAGTTACTAGAGACATTCTCTCAACAGGATGAATCTATTGAAATTCGCTATAGGGCCATGGCATCCTGTACTGAGTCAAGCACAATTCCATTACTCACAATGGAACCATACATACCAGTAGATGATACTCAGGACACGGAGCGAGGAGTGCACATAGAGTCGGTTACAGTGCCTGCCATAGTTACGGCAGAAGAGCAGTCACATGCTTCTGAGGGAAAATCTGACTCTCAGCCACCTTTAATAGAGTCATTTTCTCCCCTCCCAGATCCAACACCTCTGGCTCCCTCACGGGATTCTCCACTCGCAGATTTATCTGGAGAAAGTGGAGGGCAACTCGGTCAATCTATCCCTGAAGCAATTCAGACATCTATTTCACATGAAATGATAGGTTTGACTGAGGATCGGGACTCGCGAATTCCCATTGCACCACCACTGACCTCTCTTGAAGAGGCTAGGGTGATTTTAACTGCAGGTACAGAAGAACAGCAACAGGAAGACTCCTCACGAGCAATTATATTGAGAGAAACACAAGCACGAAAGGTGAGTGAACCAAACACGAGTGAAATTCAGGTGAGAGCACACACAGACACACACTGAAAACCTGTTAGCTCAAATTGCTGCTCTAAAAGAAGAACTTACTAAAAGCCAAGCTGAGACTCAAGCATTCAAAGCACAAGTGGTTGAACGGTCTTCTTCTTCCACCTATGTCAACAATCAGCTGGCACTCATCAGGAATGATATCTCAGATCTCAAGACCACTGTCATACCAAAGCTCAATTCCATTCAGGAAACTCCAACTTTATCAGCTGATGACATTTCTAACTTCTGCTCTCTACATACAAGAATGACTTTTCTTGAAGACCTGGTTGAAATGAATCATGCACTGGACTCCTCCAGATTTCTAAAGATAGAAACGGGCATGGAACATCTTAATGAAGCAATGAAACACTTGTATTTCATGATCAAGAATTCTCCCTGCCCTAATGAAGAACAAAGAACTTACTTTGAAGGGTCGTCTGGTGGAGGCTCAGGCTCTGGAGGTCATGGAGGTCATGGAGGTTCTAAAGGAAAGTCAGTAGAGGATCCCTCAACTAAGGGGGAGAAGAAAGGGAGTAGTGGAAAGGTAAAAGAAAAAGATACCTCTGCTGGAGACAAAGGAAAGGCTGATGATGTCTACTACAGTGGAGAACAGGATGACTTTGATATTTTTGACATTCCCACTGAACCAGTCTTGGAAGATAAAGATGGTTTCTTTGAAGCTGAAGAGGAAAGTGATTTTGGAGAATGGGAAGAGGAAGCTACAGTGGATCCTATCTTTGAGAAAGAGTTTTAGCAGCAGCAGTCAGAGATGAAAAGAAAAGAAGCTGAACTCAAAAAGGTCTCCCAGATCATTGATATGAGGAAAGACATACAAAGAACAGAAACTCTTCAAAAGCAACGTCTTCATGACATTAAGGCTCAAGAAAGGAGAAGAGATGTCAGACTGAAGATTGGTGAAAAATGGGATGAAGCTAGGAGAGTACTTGATATGCCTCAGCTGAGCACTAACAATGATAGACAGTTCCTACATCTTCTTGACAAGCTGGAAATCTCAAATCCTAACAATGACATGTACATGAATGCTATCAAGACTGAAGTCTCAAGGATCACAGCTGCTTTTGACAGATCCCTAAATGAGATGAGCATTTTTGTATATTGTCAAAGTGAAGGATCTTTCAAGGTGTCACTTCATCTGTTTGAGAATCGTTCTTTGTCAGAGATTTGGGTTATTCTCAATAAAGTAAAAAGAAGCTCAGAATTGAATGAAGTTCTTCGAGAAAGACTTAAAGAGTTTGCCAGCAGGGCTAGTCCTCAAGTGGTCAACAATCCTCATCAGGTGAGATTCTTTAAGTCTGATTGTCTTCAAATCTGTCAGCTAGATGCACAATCTCTTAAAGACTACTCAGCTAAGCATCTGGTCTGGATGGAACATTATTTAAGAACTGCTGGATACTCATCCATGTTGAAGACTCAAGCTGCTGATTTGATTCAAGCTTATTGTGAAAAGAATATTAAAAGGTACAATCAGTTCAAGAATAAGCTGAAGTCAGTTTGAGTTCAACTAGTCAGACCAGCAAGCTTCACTTCAGAAAAGGATCGTGTCTTTGACAAGGAGTTGCTTCAAGATTTAGAAGAAGGTGAAGTCAGAAGAGAAAACAACTGAAGTCAATTAGCTCAAAACTCAATGTAATATGATTAGAGCTTTATGAATCAAGATAGACTAATGTAGTTATATGTTCAGGCTAGAGGAATATCTATCTTGTATTCTCTTGTAAATTTCTTTTGGAATCTGGAAAATGTTAAATATAATCTAGAACTTTTCTGCTATTTACTTTGCATTACTGTTTATATCTTTTTCTTATTTGTTAGTTGAGTTATCCTCTAGGTATTTGTTGTTATTGTCTAACAAGCAAATAGGGGGAGATTGAAAGGCATATGTCATAGCCTATTTGTTTATTCGAGGATTTAACTCAACTCAAATAAGAATGTAATAAGTAAATAGTGGATCTATCGTCAGAAAGATCTCACAGAGTAACATATGTCAAAGGATTAAGAAGCATTGTTCATCTACAGACGTGATTACTTAATTCACTGGAAGAAGCTCAAGAAATTGATCAAGCCTCAGTGATATAAATCAAGATTGTGGATTTAATCAAGTGACAGAGATCTCGTCAGGGTATCAATTAATTACAAGGATTTAGTCTGAAGAAAATCAAGAGTATCAAGGTCAAGGCTTGAAGAAACGTCACGGAAGTTAGTCACTCATGAACCAGACAGTACATCGAGTGTCAACATTGAAGTGGTGGAATTGATTCATAATTGACAGTGATTTTCAGAAGATTTTCAGAAGAATGGTTGCTGCTCAAGATTAGTATTAATTCTCTATTAATTAATTAAGTCATATAATTTAATTAAGAAAATAAATTATATCTGCAAAGATTAATTTATTGATTAATTGAATTAATTGATTAATTAATTCAGAATTAATATTAAGGATTTTCAGAATTTTTATTAGATTAAAAATCTATTAATAATTCAGTAAGACAATTTGATTTGAACTATTATGACAATCGGTATGACAATTGATAGTCATACCGAAAGTCTTGCTAGTTCATTTTGATTGTCTTGCTAGCTATTGGGATTGTCTTGCTAGTTCAAAAGGATAGTCTCACCGAAAGTCCTACCAGTTCAAATGGATTGTCATGCCAGTTCATTTGATTGTCTTGCCGAAAGTCTTGCTGATTCAACTGGATTGTTTTGTTTACTTAAACAACAGAAAGCAGAAGACATTCAATCTATCAATCAAACAGAACACACAAGTCAAGAACACAGCAGAAACAAAAGCAAATCATTTCATTTTTCATCTGCTCTATTCAAGATCAAAATTCTAGATTGTAAAGTTAAATCCAAACCACTAGAATTATTTATCTTGTTCTTGTGTAACAATCTAGCGGATCAAAATCCCTAGAACTTAATCTCAAATTGCATTTAGCATTTAATCTTTTCATTGCAAAAATAAAAAAAGTTCATGTCGAATTTATTCTAGATTTGTAATAATTGATTTGAGATTAATCCCTTGTAACAGATACCGTTGTTGTAACACCTTTCAAGTTTAATAAAAGTTTTATTTAACTTGAATTTTGTTTCACCTTTTTATTCCGCATTTTATTCGATTAAACGGTATTGTTTGCATTCAACCCCCCTTCTACAAACAAATTGGGACCTAACACTAAGGCATTGTAATATGCAGAAATGTGCTACTAAACTTATTAATACATAAGCTACTCTTTCAATGAATGTTAAAGTGATCATCCGTTGAAAGCTACAAATCACTAAATTAAATCTACAAAGGTATTTTGTTTAACTTATCATCAAGTACACAACATATTCCTAACAAAGTAAGATGAGCAAGTATACTGGAGATGGGGAGAAAGGAGAAAGAAATAACAACGGAAGAAGGAATTTCGATGATCGCAGGAGGGATCAAGATGACCAGGGGCGAAACCTTCAACCCCGAGGGCCAGTGATAAACACGATCTTTGGAGGACCAGCTGCTGCTGGATCGTGTAAAACTCAAGGAAAGCTTATGCTAGAGAATTCATGCAAATAGTAGGGGAAGCTCTAAAAAGGTCCAGGATATGAGAAGCAATGGTATTTGATGATTTTGACTTGGAAGGGGTTAAGTTTCCCCATGACGATCCTCTAGTCATAACACCCGTCATAGGGAACAGCCCAGTGAAGAGAGTCCTGGTAGACAATGGAGTGTCGGTAGACATCTTACTCTATGATACTTTTGTTAGAATGGGTTACAATGATTCCTAATTAACCCCAACTGATATGCCGATATATGGTTTCGTTGGAGTCGAATGCCCCGTGGAAGGGATAATTAAGCTACCTTTAACAATGGGTCCAGAGCCAAGACAAGCCACACAGATGTTAAACTTTATGGTAGTAAAGGCTGGATCAACATATAATGCAATCATGGGAAGGACATGTATACATGCCTTCAAGGCAGTCCCCTTGTACTATCAGTGATCAAGTTCCCAACGAGAGACGGAATATGAAAAGAAAGGAGAGACCAGAAGATGGCCAGAAGCTGTTATATTGCCTCGCTGGGGGCAGATGGAGTAAGGGGCAGGTCTTGCCTATTGAAGATCTGGATATCCGTGAAAATGATGAAAAACAAGGAAAACCAACGAAAGATTTGATCCCGATTCCTTTGGCTCCTGAAGACCCCACAAAAGTAACTTTCATTGGAGCATCGTTGGAGGAGCCCCTTAGAGGGAAATTAGTAAGGTTCTTACAAGAGAATAATGATGTGTTTGCATGGATGACAACGGATATGCCAGGCATAGACCCAGAGTTGATCACCCACAAGTTAAACGTGGATCCTAATCGGAAGACCGTGAAGCAGAAGAAAAGGAGTTTTGCCCCTGAAAGGCAGGAAGCCATCAAGCAAGAAGTGGAGAAGCTCTTTGAGGCTGGTTTCATTGAAGAAATACAATTTCCGTAATGGTTAGCAAATCCTGTAATGGTAAAGAAGGCTAATGGAAAGTGGAGAATGTGTGTGGATTTCACTAATATGAATAATGCATGCCCAAAGGATTGTTTCCCGCTGCCAAGGATAGATACTCTGATAGACGCAACTGCGGGTCATGAGATGCTAAGCTTTATGGATGGGTTCAACGGTTATAATCAGATCAAGATGCATAAGGATGACATCCAAAATGTATCATTCATCACTGACTTTTGTGTTTTTTATTATCTTGTTATGGCATTTGGTCTCAAGAATGCAGGAGCTACCTATCAAAAGTTGGTCAATAAGATCTTTAAAGATCTTATTGGGAAAACTATGGAAGTAGATGTAGATGACATGTTAGTCAAGAGTCTTGTGAGGATTGACCATATATCCCATTTGAGGGAAGCTTTTGAGGTCCTGAGATACCACAAAATGATGTTAAACCCTGTAAAGTGTGCTTTCGGAGTTACATCTGGAAAATTTTTAGGATTGATGGTCTCCAAAAGGGGAATTGAGGCCAACCCAGACAAGATAAAGGCCACCCTAGACATGGAACCTCCACGTATGTAAAGGATGTTCAGAAACTCACTGGGAGAGTTGCATCTTTGGGTCGATTCATCTCCAAGTCTGGGGATAAGTGCTTACCTTTCTTCAAGTCTTTTAAGAAAGTAAAAGACTTTGCATCGACTGATGAAAGCCAAGAGGCATTCAAGGATTTGAAAAAATGCATGGTTCAAGCACCATTCATTATTGGCCAAACTAATTCTTAATAAAACTTTGTACTTATATTTGGCCATTTCAGAAAATGACTTGAGCGCCGTATTAGTTAAGGATGAACTTAAAATTCGGAAACCCATATACTATGTCAGTAAGATTCTACATGAGGCTGAGTTAAATTATTCGACTATTGAAAAGTTTTCTTTAGCCTTGGTGATGGCCTCAAGGAAGTTGCGTCCTTACTTCCAAGCTCATAAGATCGAGGTACTAACAAATCAGCCTTTGATAAACATCATTCACAGTCCTAAAGCCAGTATTTTCTAAGTAATCAATGCTTATTTCTAAAATCACTGATATTGAAAGTTGAAGTATTTTCTAAGTTATGTGTATAAAAATCTCAATATTTATATACTTAGAAAGTATTTCTAAAATTACTAATTATCAAAAGAGTGATTGCAATGTATATAACTCATATATTATATTGGTGATTATTCAAGGGTAATTATAAATATTTAAGTGCTAGTATCTAACTCATAGATATTTAGTATTTATTTATTTAGTATTTATTTTGGGTAGTTTGGATTATTGAAATTGAAGCAATTCAATAATTTTATTTGCTCCATAATTTAAACTAACTTAAAATAAATAAGCAGCATGATTGATTATAACTAAATTTGTCAACAATTGATATCTAGTATATTGATTGTAACTTATGTGTTATAAGTTAATTATGAGATTTTGATTTTAGTGAATTTAGCAATATTTACATCTCAAGAATTCACTGAAATCAGAATCATGATTGTAGCATGATTAGTTGTATGCTAATTTTTGACTTATATCAGTTAATGATATTTAGTTAAAAGTTTAACTATGAACTAATTATGAAGTATTAGCATTTGTGACATTACTTAGAACTCCACTAAGTAATCAATGCTTATCTTCAGTCACTTATACTAATAACTATGGTTAAAATATTTGATTGCTTTATTAGAAGTAACCATATGTTGTCAAGTTAGAATAACTTTTATACTTATTTACAAATTCCTAAACACTTTGATAATAGATGCAATACTCAATGGATCAAAATATATGAAACTTAGAATATTTTTCTAAGATTGCAAACAAGACAATGTTGGTTAATGTTGCTTTATTTATCGAACCAATATTGTTTGAGATATTACAGTTGTTAGGAGTTAACAATTGTATGATATATGAAATTGAATGCTGATATCTTTTTGATAGATAATTGGCATTTAATTCATTGATATCTTATTTTAATATTTAAAATAGGATGCAACATAATTATTAGTATCTAAAGTACTTGACAAGTATCAGTCAATGATATATTGTTAATATTTTGTTGCAGATAATTGTGAGATTTTAAGCTTTGGTGAATTTATATGCTTTGCTATATCTGAAAGATTCACTACAATTTGAAATCAGCAGCATAATCATTCTTATTAAGATTATTTATCAATAAACAATATTGTTAGTAATAATTTTATAAAGATAGATTAGGGAGCTTTTGACATGAATGAGAATTGCTTAGACTTTACCCTAAGTGATAAATGCTTTTACAAAAACTCATTCATATTAAAAGAACAAAATCTTTCTTTCTCTTCTTATTACTGCTATGTCATTAGTCTGTGTCTTATCAAATCATTTATCTTTTTAGGCATCAAAACAGACTTGTGCACTCAAACAGTTTTAAGAGAAAAATCAAACTTCTTTCTACATTGGTGATTACTTATTTCATTAAAATCTTTGTGAAATCACTATTATACATTATTTCACTCAAAAGATTAAATGCATAATTTTCATTCATTATAGATCTTAAGTGCACTTTATCTCTATATTTTCATATGTTCAGTGATACGGGTTCAGCCTCCAATGGCCTTCTTTCATTTGATAGTCATGAGGTTGAAAACCCACAACTTCTATCCCAGACTGTAAAGACAAACACAGAATTAGAACCAACCAACACTCTTTTACCACTAAAATAAAGTATGAATGAGCGTGAGGGAGAAAGTTCCTTAGTGTACCACATAAGGAAGGTTCTGAAGTCAACCCAACAGCTCTGTCTCCTACAAAAATGAGTAGTATTTAAACCAAGACAACTGCTAGCCCCCATACATCTTCTTAAAAAGGTGTAATGGCTGAAAAGGCACAAATATAGTTACTAGATTCATCCTCTCAACAGGGTGCGTCTATTGAAATTCTCATGTCGGCCAGGGTATCCGATGTAGTGTCACCACCTCAAACATAAGCAATTCTTGATGCACAAGGAAAGGTTACACACACAAAGGATGAGTTGACAAAAATAAGAGTTTAGACCATTTTAAGGTCAAATTCGATTGTTCAAGGTTCTTTAATGGACCAATTGCCTTTACAGGTGTTAGGAGAGGATACTGATCCAATAGTCATATGTCAGTGGTCAGTCTCTACCTCCCCGGGCTTAAATCCCCTGGATGCATCTGCGGATAGTGGATCTGACATAGGTGCAGATCGGAAACTTGTTGACAATGATTCAGATATTACCTGATGAGTCACAAGGAAATATTTTCACAGACATTGGAAAGAAACTTTGATCTTTATGCTAAATTCTTTGGATCATTGTTTACCTTCCTAGAGTTCAAATCTGGAACCCTAAAAGGGAAACTAGCAACTTGTAGATTATGATTCAGATTCATCTGACGAGTCTAATAAGGATGGGGATTTGCGAACTCCCATTGCACCACCTGTGACCTCCTTAAGGATGGCTAAGGTGATTTTCCTTGTAGGTACAGCTGGATTTTGGAGCTATGAGCGTAGTGATACACTTGTGAGAATGAGTGTAAACACGAGTGGAGAGACGAGTGAAACACTTGTGAGGTACACAAAACAGAATCACACACTCACGGTGAGGAAGAAAGAGAAACACCATATCCCATTCTATATCCCTAAACATGGTTCTTGATACTTCGGGTCTCAAATCTATTTATGATTGGAACCTAACTCTTAGGGACCTAACATTTACAGATTGGATTAGAATACTTCAGGACCTAACAAGTTGGGAGCTAACAATTGGTAACAATTGGTGATCTCACAGTGGGAGGTATTAGGAGTTGGGAAGATTGGTGAACATGATGATCAACAGTGAAGTCATACTTGCAGCATTTATAGGGACATGGTTGATCAGACTATGACTTGTTATTTCTTTTCCAACCAAGTAAAATATGAGAACTCCTTCAGACAACAGTATACATTCCTTCTCTAAGGGAGAGATAAAAGCTTAAGTAATAGTTTGGAGGATTCCTCAACTAAGGGGGAGAAATAGCAGGGATGAGAAAAAAAGGTAAAGCATATAGCCACAATACCATTGTTGTTTGTAGCTCTGGATCCTATTGTACGGGAGAGGTGGTAAACACAAGGTGATTTCCTAGTGATCAGAAGAAGTGGTTTGGCTTATCACTATTCTTCATAAGGGAAGAAGCTGTTTTCCAAAAGGGGAGTACCATTGATTTTTATCTGCGGATCCTATTGTACGGGAGAGGTGGTAAACAAAGGTGATCTCCTTTAAGCAGTTGATTCTCATAGGGGGAGAAGCAAGAGAGATATGCGCTTCTCAACAGGAAATGTGGTTGTACAAAAGAAGCTGCTGATGATTACTTCAAGACTGAGAAGCATTATCTGGCAAAGATTTGAAGAACCAAGGAAATGAAGATGAATCTACTTGAAGATCAGTTTAGTGCTAGAGGAACAAGCATCTTTCATTTCAGTTACTAAAGAAATCTGGAAATGCAGTATTTGATCTAGAAAACCAGTAGAATTATTTACAAGTCTTGATACTTTACTTTTTCTAGTTGTTAGTTGAGTTATCCTCTCTATTTAATTTGTTTGTTAGGTTTAACAATCAAATAGGGGGAGATTTTTGGTGAGACTGCGTACCTGTATGAATAGTTACGTGATAACTCAACACGAAAACAACACTAGAACATGACAAGTTAATAATACTACGACAACACAAGAAATCAGGATGAATGAAGACAAGGCAAATACATAGAATCAAAATATTAGAAGAAGGCTTGAAGTCTGTTTACAGGTCACTGAAAGAAGTTCATTAATATGTTCATGCCTCAGTGAAGAATAAATGTTAAAGACTTTCAGGGTTTCATAAATGATGAAGATTCAGTATATAAAGTGCTACCAGAAGATTTCAGTTTATTGGCATTGATTTAAGATAGATAGTGTATGAAGCATAGGAATCTGAAGAATTGAAGATATGGTATAAACAGAGGTTAAAGAAGACAGCTGCAGTCTTGAAGTTATACTCACTGACATGAGCTCATTTATATGTCCAAGTGTCGGTGAAGAACAGTGAATGAAGTGTTCAAGATTGTAGTAGAAATGAAGACGTTGTTTTAAGTACCAGAAAGGATTCCAGTAAAAGTACAGTTGTTTATTGACAATCAGTGTTAGAAACAATGGATATTCAACCAATCTGTATCAACTCAAAAACACAAGACAGATTGAATTAGGTTCTCTTAATGCTAGTTGCTTGTGAAACAGACCAAGGCACCAAACATCAGTATACAAAAAGGGATTTTAATTCAATTATAGAAGAAGGTGTTGATACGGTGAAGAATGGCAAAACAGAAGCAAAATATTCTAAGGCAGAAGACTCTTCACTCTGGTCGCCATAGAAGTGTAAGTATGGTCGCCATAGAGCTCCAGTGGTCGCCATAAGGCTCCAGAGGTCGCCATAGAGCTCCTGTGGTCGCCATAGAGCTCCTGTGGTAGCCATAGAGCTCTTGTATTCGCCATAGAGCTCCTGTGGTCGCTATAGAGCTCAATTGGTCGCCATAGAGCTCAATTGGTTGCCATAGAGCTTAATTGGTCGCCATAGAATACTTGGTTGATTTTTCAGTGAGTTATACAACAACAATTCAAGGATATTTGTGGACACAAAGTTGCCACCTGTCCAAATAAATTAAAAGTCTACATAGAGAAGCAGAATATATAACAATCAAAATTATCATTGTTATTAGTTCTGTTTATCTTCTCTCTCACGAGAGGTGATGAAAACAAGAAACAAAGAGAATACAGAGAAGCTCGAAACCTTGGATATCCGTTTAACTTCTCACCGGAGTAACGTTATAATGCCCGATTTAACTCTTGTATATTCATAGGGACATTATAATCGTTACCCAGTATTAAATCCTTAAACAAACAAAAGCTAGATCATTGTATAGGATTTGATTTGTAAATCTTTGTAGTAGCTAGGAACTTTGTTGTTCTTAGATTATAGCCGGTTAATTTATTTACCGGAGTGTAGCAACACCCCTCGAGGATTTATATATGATTATATACTTCCCCGAATATCTTGTATTCCTCATCTTATTGTTCCAAACAGTATTCACCTCAAGAACACGAAACCATTAACCGAGCACTAAATCTTATATCCGCTAAAGATTCGAAAGAAGTTTTAATTTAGTGATTATCGTATTCAACCCGTCCTTCTACGATAATTCGGGACCTAACAGGTACCTCGTTTGGAAGTGTTCATCTTGGCCAGCCTAGCAAGACCGCGATCCATCATTGAAGTGCTTGGGAAGAAAGCTTGAATTTACAGAAAAAGGTTGAAGACGCTGGAGCAACGGTGGGGGAGAGAGCGCCGGAAATCTCCTTCCTAAAGAGAGAGTTGAGAGAATTTTTTGAGTGAGTAGTGAAATGAGGAACCCCACTCCACTCCACTCTTATATAGCAACAAGGGGAAGATGAATTGACAAAAAGCCCATTAAGGCAAGGCCCAAATGGAAAAGCCCGTGAAAAAAGACAAATCTAAAACAATCCAGAAGGTTCGAGGATAATTAAAAAAACTAATAATCGATCAGGAATTCTAATCGATTAAGGGCAAAATTATGGTCGAATTTTCATTCGACAAGGGTGATAGAAAAGCGCATAAGTCGATCAGAGTCCTGGTCGAAAGGGGGAGCAATCCTGTCGAATTTTCATTCGACAAGGGTGATAAAAAAGCCCATAAGTCGATCAGAGTCCTGGTCGAAAGGGGGTGGAATCCTGGTCGATTTTACATTCAACAAGGGTGATAGAAAAGCTCATAAGTCGATCAGAGTCCTGGTCGAAAAGGAGAAGAAATCCTGGTCAAAATCTCAATCGACCAAAGTGTTAAAATTGGCTTTAAGTCGACCAGAATCCTGATCGAAATCGATCAGGAATCCTGGTCGATATTTGATGTATCCTGGTCAAAAATTCCTTTGACTAGGGTGTTAGAATGTCCCAAAGGTCGACCAGAATCCTAGTCGAAATCTCAATCGACCGGAGTGTCAAAATTGGCTATAAGTCGACCAGAATCCTGGTGGAAATCGATCAGGAATCCTAGTCGATTTGTGATATATCCCGGTCGAAATTATCATTATTAAGGAAAAATCTTGAAAAATATTGAAAAATCCTGAAAATTAAGGAAAAATCTTGAAAATTACAGAGAAATTCTGAAAATTGAAGGAAAAATACCGGAAAATTCCTAAAAATAGGAATAAGGTGAGGAAATAGGCATGGAAAAATATAATAATTCCAAAAAATATCCTGAAGTCTCGGATAAGGCAAATCGTTGTAAATGTGTAGGTCACTCCACACCTTACGTTAATAACGATACCTTGTAAAGGAATTACAGAACTCAACTTCTACGAAATCTGTTATGGTTTGCTAGAAGTTGGGGGGTAAATGATAAGGAATAAAATAAACCATGATTGCATATTTAATATCATATTAATTATACCCGGTTTGGGCTACAAATAAAACCCGTTTAAAGGACCCAAAATCCTGAATATTAATTTCATTGTTAATTAATTTGCCGATAAGTAAAGTCCAAATAAAGATACAATTCCTTGGAGATTGTCCTCCAAGAAACCTCATGGGATAATGAATCAATTTACTGCATTCTAGTACTCCAAAGTCCATTCAAAATCTGAGACTTGTACACCGAGTCTCCTAACCTTAATACAATTCAAGGCATCCCATGTCTATATAAAGGGTCTCACCCCACAAATCAGAACTACGTTTTTGACTTGATCTTTGGCACACAGCAAGGTACGTAGGTATCTTGTGAATGCAGATTGAGTCACGAAACACGAGAGCGGTCAAATAGAATCTTGAAACTCACGAATCGTAGGAATAAATACACCCTAATTTCTTTACCATAACAATGGGCAAGTACAGACTTTCTTTTAAAATGTAAAAAAATGTGGGGTCTTTCTAATTTTTAATGCATGTCCAAAACACATTATAAGTAAAAACTTTTATGAATTTGGTGTTATTTGATTGGTAAAATTATTGTGTATAGAGGGGATTCATGCATATTTATGATTAGAAAGTCAATAAAAAATACACCAAACTTTGATAATTTGTGCGGGCATGTATTAGAAAAAATGTTTATATATAGATCTTTATTAATTAAAAGACAAACTGGAATTCAATTTATTATCTAATTTTAACCTATATACTTTAATGTACACTAATATTTTAAAATTAAATTAAAAATAGCACATCTAGCATGGAGATAAGTCACTAGTATAATTTAAATATTATAATTATATTTGACATAGGCTTTGTTTGGATGATTAAATTTCAATCACATACAAAAAACTGAGATTTTTTACAACCGTATAAAATGCATTTGGATACATTCTTATTTTTATTGATCGCATTAAGATCTTCTAATACCAACAAACTTATTATCTTTTCTATTGAATTTTTAATAGATATTACAGTGATATTATATTCAAAGCTATATTATTATTTAAGAAAAATATTATTCTACATTTTTATTGTTAGCTAGTTATGTTATTAGAATATATTAGTGCACACTATTCAAGAAGAAAATTACATTTTACCGAAGCATTGATACTTTTGTTTGTGTTCAAAGAAAGAAACTTAAATAATTTAAAAAAGAAACATTATTAAAATTTGTAATACGTAATATGCAGCTAAATTATATGTGCTAACTCCAAAATTATCCGAAAGAAGCTCCAAATTTTACTTTTTGGGAAGAATAACCCTCGATGTCATTTTCTAAAAACATGGTAGTAAATGTCACTCCTAGACCAAGTTTCAAATCACCTTTTGATTAAACATGAAAACAGAACCTCGTTCCACGCTTTCAACCAATTCCATTTTTTTTTAATTTTCTTTAATTCATTTTATTACTTTAAGTCATGTTTGTAAACTCTAAACTTAATGTTACATTTTTAACAATAAAATACAACTATAAAATATGTTTTCATTCATTTTTAATTAATATTTTATATTTTTAAACTTTTTTATTGGATTTCAAAAATATTAAAGTTTTAAAATAATTTTTTAAAATTCAAGCGTGGCCCCTAATTTAACAAATTTTAACATTTTAGGATTTATCAATCCCCTTTTAGGTTTTAAAAATATTAAAAAATAAATTAATAAAAATTACAACTATTTAGAGTTTAGGGTAGGCCCAGAGCCTAAACCCTAATTCAATCTAGGATTAAGACCCTAAATCCTAAAGTCTAAACCCTAATTTAATTTAGGGTTTAGGGCGATTAGGCCCTAACCATAGGAACCAAACTCTAATTAATAAGTTTTTTTTAATATTTTAATTTCATCAATTCATAATTTGAGTTTTAAAATTAGTAAAATATTTATAGATATGAATAAAATACAGTTTAGATTAACGTGTTAAGTTTAAAAAATATAATATTATCTAGCATTTTACGTAAAAAGGAACAAAAAAAACATTCAAAACAAGACACCAAACAACAACGTTAACCTTGAAAACAATATTTGGGGTTGCGTTTTGCCTCCATTAACAAGTTGGGGATGAAAGTTCGTTTTTTCTATCGTAAGTAACTCGCATCCGCTACCCTTTACGTGTGCACTGTGTAAACCCTACTGACTCACGCAATAGCCTGCAAACTACGTGAAACAAGGTAAACCGCATTTAAACGACAGGCTCTGAATTGAGAGGTATAATCATAAATTCTCCTCTAGTGAAATTCGAACATGTGACCAAGATGATAATTATCCACTCTTTAATCAACTGAGTCAATCCTTGCAGGCGAAAGTCCATTTTTGATTAAAAAGAAAAACAGAAACCGAGATTCCTTTTTGAAATGATATTTAAGGCCATATTTTCCTAAAATGACATTCGAGGTCATTTTTCTCAAAATAGTGATATTTTGGGTAAATACACGATTATCCCTACTTATATCCAAGTCGAAAATACGATACCTAACGCCAGATCATTTTACGGCTAATCTGCACGAAATTTGGTTCATGCGGCACGCCGCTGTAATTTGGGGGCGCATACATGACAAGTTGTCATTGACAACCCATATTAGAATACTAGCTTTGTACCCGTGCGATCCACGGGATGATCATCATTTTTTATAGAAAAAAAATTAATATTTTTTCTTTATTTAATTAAATTTATTATAATATTTTTATTTTTAGAATACATTTTATGTTTTTCGTAAATAATATAATTTTCAAAAACTTTTACATTTTCTACTTATATATTTAATTATTATTATATTTTTATATTTGACTTTGATAACCTAAATATAACATATGTGTTATAATTATTTTATTTCTTTGATATCTGATTTTTTTAACATTATAAATTTGTAAAAAGAATATTTTAATCATATCACATAATATATTTGCGTAATTATTTTTCTTTTATTTATATATTTTCTTTTAAGGAGTTTGGACAGAGATTGAAAAGTTGTTTGGGATTTTATCATGCCGTGTTTGTAATAATATTTTATAAATTTTTCTATTCTAGTAATAATTTTGAAAAAAAATATTTTACATTTAATTGTCATAGTACTTTTTTTTACTAATCAATTGTCATAGTACTTTTAAATATATTTTATTATATTTTTAATTTTGAATTGGAATAATTTTATTTTATATTTAATCAAACTTACCCATTTCAAATTTTTTATATTCAAACTTATATTATGGATTCCTCATTTATATTTCTTCCTAGTTTTTATATTTTAATGATTCATGCACACTAAATTTTTTAAAAGAGAATCCGTAATTTTCTTATTTTACAAAATGAAACAAAACATATGTAATATTTTATACCTAAATTCAATCTAAATGTATTCCTAATTTTATAAGATAAAAATAAAATTATCTATGCAAAAATATTTTAAATCAAACTTACCCATTCAAATTGTTTTAAGAAAATAATATTATTTTAACCCGATTAACAAATCATTTGTTGATTGTTACTTATATTTATTTTTATTAAGATAATTGTTACTTGTATTATATATAACACTAATTAACATTATTTTATATCATTTTAAGAATATATAATTATAGTTCAATTTCTTAGTTAATTACTTATTGTGTTTGTTATACAGATTATTAAATATTATAAAACAATAAATGAAATAAATATAATTTATAATTTATTTTATTAGATCTGTATTTCAATTTTGAATTATAATAGATTTATTCTTATTATGTAAATTCCTCATTTTATGTTTTAGATGATTCATGTGCTCTAAATTTTTTAAAATATAATCCTAATTTTTCATTTTTACAAAATGAAACAAAACAATATAATATTTATACATAAATATAATATAACTGTTTTTCATTAGTTTTTAAGATAAAGATGAAAATTATCTATTCAAAAATATTTTAAATCAAACTTACCCACTCCATTATTTTTATAAAAAATGATACAATTTTAACCCGATTATAAATGATTTGTTAATTGTTACTTAAATTTATTTTTATTAGGATAATTGTTACTTGTATTATATATATAATATAATATTTTTAATATTGTTTTATATCATTTAAGAATATATGATTATAGTAAAATTTCTTAATTAATTTCCTATTGTGTTTACAGGATATAATTATCATAAATAAGTTGATAATAATATTTTTATTAATTTTAATTTGGATTTATTTAATTTTCTTACTTTACTCATTAAATTTATGTTATTTGTATTTTTTAATTTATAAAAATATTATAAATTTTTAGATGGTAAATATTGTGAATTTCAATTTAGTTTGTCTATTTTTTTATATTAAAATCTTTTTAATATTAAATTTATAGGTGAATTTTGGTGTGACATCCAAGTGAATTTTTAGAGGGTATGTCTTCTACACTTATTACCTTCTTTGTAATATTTTTATTGTATTTTATGTTTATTGTGTTGTTTGTATTCTACTTTTTGGGCTTATAAGTATTAGATTTTTATTGTCAATCTAGCACACGTTGTAAATATATTTAAAAGTACTATGACAATTAAGTGTAAAGTATTTTTTTTAAAATCATTATTAAAACCGAAAAATGATAAAATATTATTACAAACATCGCAAGATGTAAATCCAAACAACTTTCTAATTTTTGATCAAACTCCACAAGATTAATAAAAACACATATAAAAATAAAAAATAATTACGTAAACATATTATATGATGTGATTAAAATATTCTATTTACAAATTTATAATTTGAATAAAAATTAAACAATGAAAGAAATAAAATAAATTATAACATATATGTTACATTTAGGTTATTAATGTCAAATATAATAATATAATAATAATTAAATATATAAATATAAAAAATACATTTTTTTTGAAAAATACATTATTATTGAAGAATATAAAATTTATTTAAGATATATAATTATCTTATTAAAAGTTAGTTAAATAAAGAATAAATATTCAAAATATATATATATATATATATATATATATATATATATACAAGTGCTCAAATACAAACCAATATTAGAATAGAAACTACAAACCAATGAGACCCACATGTTTAATCACTTTTCCCTTTGTTTTTAATTTTACTTTTCCCGTTAGTTGGTTAACTTTTAAAAAAAAATAATTTCATCATATTTTTATTTATCTTCCACTCATCAATTTGTATAACATATTTGCTATTTTTTGACGACAAATCAGTATTTAAACTTACCCGAATCAGTACAGAACCAGTATTTTTAGTGATTCTCGCAGACATAATTAGTGATTTATCGACGAAACATATCAAATATGGTATTTATACTGATTGTTGGATGATGTTGAAAAATATAGTGAAATTAGATTTTAAAAAGAGTTCACTAATTGACGGGAAAAATTCAATTAAAAATGGAGGGAATTATGTGTAGTTGTGTGTGGGAGATGTAGTTTGTAGTTTATATTTTAATTTAATTTATATTAGAGTAAGACTCTGTATATATAAAAATAATAACCATCCCGTGTGCATGATACTGGTATTTTTTGTTGTAAAACCCCTTACCTGATTATATATAGGATATAATTGGCACAAAAGTGTACAAGGGTTCAAGTCAATTGCTTGATTATCCAGTTTACGTGGCTGAAGAAGAAATGGCTGCTACTGTAAATTCCTCTACTCTACTGTCTCACCCAACTCTGAACCCATCAACATTTGTCAATGGAGAAGCTTCTGCATCATCCTTTACCACTACCACTCTCTTCTCTGGTGGTATGTATCATCTTATCTCCTCTGCTCTCCAACATGATATTTTTGTTAATCTATAATTATGTAAGTTAAACTATAGTAGCTGCTTTCATTTCTTAATGATAATTTGCTTAAAATTCTCTCAATTTAGAAAGCCATATTTACTCTCGGAAAAACAGTACTCCCTCCCTCCCCTCAATTCTTTACATCGGCACTTTAATGCTGTTATTAAATGTAGTTGCATAATTTTTTTTTTAATTTTTTTTCTTCTAAATAAAAATATGATGTTCAAACTTTAATTAAAAAAAAGAAAATTTTAAAACTAAATTACATAAATATAATTTATATTTGCCTTAAAATGCTTAAAATGCGTGTAAGCATGTGAAAAAACATTTCTGGGCTTGGAGGAAGCTATCGGAATCATCTAATCTTTCTGACATTCTGACAGTACTTTTTTCACGGACACTTTTTCCACCTGCACTTTTTCTCAGTTTTCAACAGTACTGCCAAACAAGTCTAAGTATAATTATTCTCAAAATTTTCTTATTTTGTATAAAAATTTGAAAATTATAACTTTATTTAGAAAAAAAAATTACAAAATTTAGGCAACTATATTTTATAACGGTCTTTAAAATGTGTGTAGGGTCCGTCCCCATTATAAAGAATTGGGTGGGACTAGCTAGACCTGGGTGTGGATCCGAAGAACCAAACCAAAATTCATGAAACCGAGATCTGATATGAGATCCGAATCATACAATCCGATAATTATCCGAAAACCGATTTAAACCGATCCGAAAAATACCCGAACCAGAAATTTAACTGAAAATGATCCGAAATACAAGATCCGATTATAACTTGGAACCGATTAAAACCGAATAATATATTACCTGAACACCGAATCTGACCCGAAATAAGCAAAATTTATACTTTAAACAATTTTATGTTTATGATAACATACTTACTTAATCATATTCTTTTGTAAAAGTATATTATATTATGTTAAAAAGACTAAATTAAATAAAAAAGATATTTTTAAATCTCAAGAATTAAAAAAATAATTAAGTTATGATCCGAAAATATCCGAACCGAATTTAATCCGAAAAGAATTTTATCCGATCTTAATCCGAATTTTATCCGATTTTAATCCGAATTAGATCCGAACCGAAGCACATCCGATCCGATCCGAATGGTGTTCAAATATATCATAATCCGAAAGTAGATCCGATCCGAAATTGATCCGATCTGAAACCGAACCTGTAATCCGAATTGCCAGGTCTAGGACTAGCTAATAAATTACTGTGTATGGGAGAGTGAAGACATAGACAGGCTGCACATTAGGATTGTTCTTCTGCAGCTTATGTATGGATCGGAAGATGGGTTTACATTGTTTGTTCTATCATCTATGTATGAGTTGTATCTCGTATTCCTTGTGATATTGTCTCAGAACACCTAGAACCAAAATGTTTATGAAAATATATCAAACAACGAAACACCTTTATTAAGATGGAACAAATTGAATATTCTAGTTGATATTTTAAAGCAACAGAGTTTGATATCATATTTGTGAAGTAACTTAGGTTGATTTATTTCATTAGTCTTTAGTTTCTGTTTTGAAATAGTAACTAATGAATTATGTTGTGATTGTAATTTTTATTCTTTGTCCTTTCGATTTTTCTTCGCGGAACTTCAAATGTATTTTTTATTTATCAAAATGTCTTGGTGTTAAAATGTTTATACACTCTAATATTTAAGCACAAGGGCCAAACTGCGGACGATAAGCACAAGTGTCAAACTGCGAAAGAGATATCTTTACTTGTTTATCAAGCTCAGTAGATTAGTGGTGTTTTATGAAGGACAGACAAATGGTGTGCATATCTTTTGCAACTTAGTTGACTTTATTTGTCTTTTCTTATATGAAAGATGAATTTCTTTAACAGGCCTGGTTGGTACTTGGTAGGTGTTTGTGCATATAGAACATCAGAAGCTTCACATACAGCCTCTTTAAAACGTGGAAATGTGTCGGCACGTCTTACAGTCCCTGATCACATACGAAAGCCTCATTATATATATTCAACTTTGTTGCCAGAAATTTCAAGCGAATATCAAATTCACAATGCTGAAGGCATTGATAACATGAGGGCTGCATGTAAGCTTGCTGCTCGGGTCCTAGACTATGCAGGAACACTGGTTAGGGTGAGTTCTTACAAGTTCTAGATTTTACAAACCACAGTTAGATTATATATCACTCTTAGTCAATATGTTAGATTCTTATTTTAAGTATTATTGATTTGGGAAAAGTATGTCTAACCACTTCAATGTTTACCAATTGGTTTAATTCTAAAGTAAAGAGTGTTTGAATGCAAAATGTGAATCATAATTTTGGATGGTATATATAGAGTAGGTGCTTTTATATTTGTCAGAGTCGGTGTAAAATGAGTTGTCACGAGTTAACAGCTTAAGTCAACTTTGAAAATTCGTGTAAAAGTAGTTAAGTATTAATTCCGTCTAGGCACTAGGCAGGGACATGCAGGGTAGCTCGTACTGAATTACAAGTAAAGTTATGAGCCGGAGTTGACTTCCGGGGAATTTCTGAATCCTTAAGGTTGTCTGACATAAATTTACTTGTAATAGTGAATACATGCTTGCAGATTTCTGGGAGCTGCCTAGCGTATTGTGTGAATAATAATTACCTGGTAAAGGCTAGTTTGCTTTCAATGTCATTTCTGAAATACCTAGCAATTCCTACCAAGTTTTGCTGGTAAGATTTGCTTGGTAGGAAATGCCCTTTTTTCTTGTAGTGCAAGTGCAAATGGTTTCTTCAACTCTATTCAGTGTGATATTAGAAGCAAACTTCAGATTTTCGTTTTCCATATTTCCTTCTGCAAGTTTAAAGAATAAATATAGTCTACCAAATATCAATTTCATAATTGTAAGAACTGTTGGTAGATGTGATACAGACTTCCGAATTTCTTTATCAGCAATCAGTGACGACAAATGAAATTGATGAAGCAGTTCACCAAATGATTATTGAAGCTGCTGCTTATCCTTCACCACTCGGTTATGGGCAATTTCCAAAGAGTGTATGCACTTCAGTGAATGAGTGTATGTATCATGGAATACCTGACTCTCGGAAATTACAGGTGTTTTCTTATACTCTTAGCTTTGGCATCTTTTTATTCTCGAAGTGGATAGTGTTCAGTTAAATGATTATCCCTTTGCAGGACGGAGACATCATCAACATTGACGTCGCAGTGTACTTAAATGTAAATTCCTAAATAGTTTATGTTCTACCCTCTTTCATTCTACATTAAAATTCATATTATCTAAGTTATTGTGGCCATGTTTTATCTCCCGAGTATGAAGTCTTCGCTGTCAGATTGTAAATACTCTTTAATGTTTTCCTCGTATTTAATTTGTAAACTCAATGTCTTTTTGGTATTAGGGTTATCACGGGGATACATCAAAAACTTTTTTATGTGGCAATGTTGATGATGCAACTAAAAAGCTTGTGAAGGTAAACTATTTATTTATACTTGTAACTATTAATAAAATACTCCCAGTATTATATCAAAAGACTGTAATCACTAGTGTATACACTCTCAATAAACGTATATTTGCAAGTTTATTTAACCTCTAAGTTTCATAGTTGTTTTCCCCATGTATGTAGGTGACAGAAGAGTGCTTGCAACTAGGAATATCTGTTTGCAAAGATGGAGCTCCTTTTCAGAATATTGGAGATAGAATTTGGTATGGTTGATCCAATAGTTCACTCGATCAGATACGGAGTTGGTAGATTAGTTTTGTTCTTGTTCTTGACAGTCATATGGTTGATCTATCAGTGAACTTGCTGCGAAGTTTGGTTATGGTGTGGATCGATTTGTTGGACATGGTGTAGGGACTGTACTTCATTCTCAGCCGTTAATATTTCATGACTGTAGGTAGCTTCTTTATTTAAAATTCGTTATTATTTAAATGGAAATACAATCTAATACTTTTGTTAACAGCTAATGAAATGGTAAACCATATTATCAGTGGTTAATTTTTATATTCTTTAATTATAGATATCAGAATTAATAGGAAAGTTTTTTTTTTTAAACCCCAAGTGAGGAAAAGGTTGGTTTTGCAGAGGGTTGAGTGTGTATTCTCTACTGTATGTTCCAAAAATATCAACGTTGCATCTATAATTTGTGTTGGCATTTACATTGATATCTTCTTTCCGGTGTCTCCTTATTTATTTTTTATTCTGTGCATAAATAAACATGTTTCTTACCGGAAGTAACAGGGCTATTTCTTACAGGCAGTAACAAGCCTGGTACAATGGTTGAAGGTCAAACTTTTACACTTGGTGAGTGCACTATTTTTGCTTCAAAGGTTGAAAATTATCTAGGTGACAGATACTTGGCATAAAATTGGGATAACTGTGTTGACAGTAGGAAGAACCTAATCACTTGACACGCTAAAAGTAGACATATGATGCTGTATTCATATATTTATAGCTAAATCAACAATATCTTCATTAGTCATTTGTATTTGGACAATGTTTCCTGACCATATTTGCAATTTTTTTATATTTTTGTTGTATTGATGTAAATATGGGTCAGTATCCCACTCTCTATGAACCAAGGATATGCGTCGGCCATCCACCATGTAAAGAACCCCTTGCTGTAAGGTTACTAGGTGTAACGTAAAATGCAGAGGGCGCTCATACCAAAAAAACTGTGCTGCGTGCTATTGCAGATTTTAGTTAGGAATCAAAATGACTTCAAAGCAAAGGAAAGAAAAACTAATGTTCAGTCTCCATTGCATAGGTAGCACGGCAATGTACTAGCTAGCTCTTAGATTGTCTTCTTTGCATAAGCCTTGAAACAAATTCCCCTGCAGAATTAATATGAGTTTAATTGGTTCTGAATCCTAGTGCAACAGATCGGCACTAAAGAAACTCGATGTTTCTGTTCTCCGTGTAATGTATCACGTATATTCAACAACATTGAGTAGCATGTATGTAGTTTTGTACTTTGCAAGAAAAAGCTTTATTAGTCTTTTGCGCCGTTTGTAGGACGCATTTTTACTAGTTCTACATGAAGATTGCTAACACCTAAAACATGTTTGCACTTTCATCGGCACAAAAGTCTCATAAATCTGTCGGTCTATCTTATAAATATGATGAGTAACAATTGTAGTTTAACATTTTGATCTATCGCAAATATAAGAATGTGTGATAGCATGTAAATAAATGATGTTTAGAGTGTAGTTTATATTGCGAGTCTTCATGATTTTATCGCCGTTTCACCATTTTGTCTGCTACAAGCCTAAAATTTGAATTTGAGTGCCTAAAATAATAAGAGGTACTTGAAATTAAATATGACTTGTTGCCACATGTTTTTTCATGAATATGATGCAGAACCTATTCTTACAATGGGAAGCACTGAGTTTAAAACTTGGGAAGATAATTGGACAATTCTGACAGCCGATGGTAGCCCTTCTGCACAGTTTGAGCACACAATATTGATTACCAGTACTGGTGCAGAAATTTTAACACAAAGTTAATTTCATGTTATAAACCATCTTCTAGCGGATTGTGGTTGTCTGCAACATAGGTACATATTGGTTTCTTGTGCCTTTTTGTATATCCAGATAGTAACTTCTTCAAAGGCATTAGCTGCATTACTTTTATTCTGGAATCGATTAGTACTTGACGTGACAATTAACTTATTGGTACTTGGCAG
The DNA here is from genome assembly GCF_009905375.1 of Apium graveolens. NCBI lineage: Eukaryota > Viridiplantae > Streptophyta > Magnoliopsida > Apiales > Apiaceae > Apium > Apium graveolens. The sequence continues at coordinate 248,834,744 of NC_133651.1, forward strand.
ATGATGTGTGAAGGGACTAGGGATGATTGTGTTGCTAAAGAACTCGATTACTTGAGTGCAGGGTTCATCCAATATTTGGAAAAAGGGTCTAAGAAAATCGCTAAAGATGTACAAGAGATGCCTGTCATTATATCATTAATTAAAGTCCAGAGATGTACCATGCTAACCTCATTTCACTTCGTTGATCATTGACAACTTTCCACAAATATCATATTTGTCAATGAAATATGTATACACGGTTGTTCATTTATTGACGCCTGTGTTTGATGATTTGAACTGGTTAATTAAAATTCATATAGGTTAATTATAAACTATATTAAGTTAATTAGACTTAATTGAGGCTAATTGGCTATAATTGAGGCTAATTATTGAGTGTAAGTTGTTAATTAACTTTTAATATAGGCTAATTATAAACTATTTTATACGCTAATTGGTCTTAATCGAAACAAATTGGTCCTAATCGGAGCTAATTGTTGAGCATAAGTTGTTAATTAACCTTAATATAAGCTAATTATAAATTATATTATGCTAATTGGCCTTAATCGAAACTAATTGGCCCTAATTGGGGTTAATTAACAAGTGTAAGTTGTTACTTACCTTAACATAGGCTAATTATAAACTATATTACGCTAAGTGGCCATAATCTGGGCTAATTATTGAATCTGAAAATTTTCATATTTTGGCGAAAAATCATTGAAATTTTTTTTCCGTGTTCGCCTTAGGGATCTAAAATTTTCGTTCGTGGTCGCGATAGGGAAGCTGATTTTCCACTGTCTCAACAATGGAGGGCCAAGGGCTCCTCTACAGCCTACTGTTCAGAGTCTACTCTTCTGAGATGTTCGTCTGTGGTCACGACACCCACTTTTTTCACTGCCGTTTAGGCGACGGTGGCCGACGGGCTCCCATGGAGCCTACTCGGCTCACCCTGTTCGGCACGGGGCTTCACCGCGCCCCCTACTCGACCGTGTAGTGTGGTCGTGGCCTTCACGACTAAATTTTAACTTTTTTCGTCGCCGTTTGGGCGACGGTGGCCGAGGGTTCCCCTAGAGGCCACTCGGCTACCTTCACTCGCCTAGGGGTTGTCACCGTGTCCCCCATCTCGACTAGGGTGTGGTCGTGGCCTCAATGGCTAATTTTCAATTTTTTTGCGTAGCTGTCTAGGCGACGGGCTCCTCTGGAGTCCACTCGGCCTGGGGGTCGCCACCGTACCCACCAGGGGTGTGGCCTTGGCCTCCTTCGTTGAAATTTTTCCCTTTTGCATCGCCGTGTAGGCGACGGTGGCTGAGGCACTCCCATGGAGGCCACTAGGCTGGGGGTGGCCACCGTGCCCCCTACTCGGCTAAAGGGTGTGGCCGTGACCTCCTTGGCTGAAAATTTTCCCCCTATTTTTTTCGTCGTCATCTTAGTGACGGTGGCCGAAGGGCTCCTCTGGAGACCACTCGGCTCACTCCACCCCGCTGGGGGATGGCCACCATGCCCTACACTCGGCCGCGGAGGGAAATATGGTCGTGGCCTCCTTGGCTGAAAATTCCCCCTTTTTTCGTCGCCGTCTAGGCGATGATGGCCGAGAGGCTCCTCTGGACCTCACTCGGTTCACTCCACTCGGCTGGGGGTGGATACCATGCCCCCCACTCGGCTGGGGAGGGGTATGGTAGTGGCCTCCTTGGCTGATTTTTCAAAAAATCCGTACACTATCTCTTAGGTGGTTGTCTCCTACTCGGCTGAGAGGTTCCTTTGGAGCCTATTCAGCCAATGGTACACGACCTTAAAGCTTTGGCTTCCGATGCTCTATACGGATGGAAAGCCTTCAAATGTAGTCCTACTCTTCCAAGAGCATACGAGGTAACTATCACGGCTGAAAAACCATCAAATGTAATCCTACTCTTCTGTGTTCACTCTTCTGAGAGTGTACAAGGTGACTACCACGGCTAAAAAGCCTTCAAATATAATCATACTCTTCCGAATTCACTCTTCTGAGAGCTTACGAGGTGACTACCACGGGTGAAAAGCCTTCAAATGTAATCCTACTATTCCGGGTTCACTCCTTTGAGTGCATACGAGGTGACTACCACTGCTAAAAAACCTTCAAATGTAATCCTACTCTTCCGGGTTCACTCCTTTGAGTGCATACGAGGTGACTACCACTGCTAAAAAACCTTCAAATGTAATCATACTATTCTGAGTTCACTCTTCGGAGAGCATACGAGGCCACTCCCATGGTTGAAAAGCCTGCAGATGTAATCCTACTCTTCCGAGTATACCCTTCTGAGAGTATACGAGGTCACACCCACGGCTGAAAAGCCTTCGGACGTATGCCTACTCTTCCAAGAGTAAGCGGAGTAGGTTTCCTAGTCGGCTGAAAAGCCTTTCAATGAGCCTACTCGGCTGAGTGTACTCTTCCGGGAGTAAGCGGAGTAAGCGTCCTAGTCGGCTGGAGAGCCTTTCAATGAGCCTACTCGGCCGAGTCTACTCTTTCGGGAGCAAGCGGAGTAGGCATCCTAGTTGGCTGAAGAGCCTTCCACTGAGCCTACTTGACTGAGTCCACTCTTCTGGGAGTTTTTGTTCATGGTCCCCATGACCTACTTTGATTGTGGTGCTGTTCATGGACACTTGGTCGTGACCGTGGACATCCTAATAGGTCAAGAACTTTCGAGCGTGACTGTTGATACTTGGTCGGCTGAAGGTCTTCCCGAGAGGCTACTCGGCCTCTTCTTCAATGACCTTTAGTAATGACCGAGGAGGATCTGACATGGTCGTGGTTGGCCAATAACTCGAATCTTGAGTTTAGAACTTCATCTTTTTACTAATCGTGACGATTAACGCAGTTAATCTTTGATCAAGATTAAACCTTGAATTTTTGGACAATATGTCTTGGTCATATCCGTGATGGGCCTTGATCATGAATTACCATGTTCGTGTTCATGACGAGTCTTGAACTTCATATAGAATTCTATTGTGTTCTTCTATGTTTAGGAGTATCTTCATCATCAAAAATTCTCTTTTGTCAAGAGCCGGATGTTTAGGAGATTGGGTTCAGTTTTTCAAGACAAGCTTTAACTGTGTACAAGACTGTTCGCACTTTATCCATGTCCTTAATACTTAAGAGTGATGGAGCAATTTCATGATCGGGTCTTCATGACTTAAAGAAATCTTGTTGAAGCCGGCATTACATGCCTTTTTTCTTTAGTGTGAGTTAGATACTTCAAATTTGCTATTCAAGAGGAGCTTAGTCGGCTTAAGGCCTTTCTTAGAGGTTGATCGCCCTCCTTAGGTCGGCGGGAGTCCCATCCGAGGGATGTCTGGTAGGCCCAAGGCCTTCATTGTAGGTTCATCAGCCTTCTTGCTCGGTTAAAGTCTGTAACATAGACTTTAGTCGACCGAATATCGTCTTCTGATGCTAGATATAATAAACCTTCTAATTTGAAGTGTGCCAGGTTCGAGGTACATCATCACCGCTCAAGGTTTCTAGTTTGTAGGATCCTCTTCCTATTGTCTTCTTGACCTTGTAAGGTCCTTCCCAATTTGGGGCCAACTTCCCTTTCTCGCCAACTCCTGATGCCTCAATCTTTCTCAAGACCAAGTTGTTAGGTATTGAATACAACACAGGGGGTGAATGTGTTTTGGATATTTTAAGCCTTTTTGAATGTTTGTTACTTGGTTAACAAAGCAGATTAGAAATGTAGTAATATTATGTTAGCTAAAATATAACAGTGCATACAATATTTCAAAACTCACTTAATTTTGCATTAAAATCAAGCTAGTGTTTTGCTACAAATATTGGGTTCTTTGTAAGTAAAGAACTCTACTTCTTACTTGAGAGAGTTACAAGAAAAACTAGATCTGTTTGATACATTTACCAATAAAGGACCAGTGTTTACTTTATAGATTAGTATACACAGGTTTACACAACATGCAATAAGATGTACTAAACCCTACTTTAAGTTATCTCTAAAGCTTTCCATTTCTGGCTTAGTGTATCTTTGCAAATCGTGTAGGTCTGTGACTTTCCTTTGTCGGTTAATCTTGGCCTTTGATCTTGCACTCTTCAAGCTGTTTGTGTAGACTTTTCAATCTACTTGATTCGATCGTTTGTTGATTGATAATCTTGGATCTTTAACTTTTCTGCATTCTGTACTTGAGGTTTATATCAAGATCTCCAGTTTGGTGTATAGAGAACTGACATCTCGATAAGTATAATGGCTTATCGAGATCTCTTAGTTCTTTACAAGTGTTTTGACTTGTCGAGGTCTCTGAGTTTTCTATAAGTGAACTTGACTTGTCGAGGTCTTTGAGTTCTCTATCAGTGAACTTGACTTGTCGAGGTCTCTAAAATCCTTCTTGTAGAAATGACTTGTCGATATCTCTGAGATCTCTATAAGCATTTTGACTTGTCGATATCTCTGAGATCTCTAGTGAGAAAATTGACTTGTCGATATCTCCAATCTTCATATCTTCATTTTAACTTGTCAATATCTATGAGTTCTCTATATGCAAAATGACTTGTCGATATACCCAATCTTCATATCTTCATCTGACTTGTTGATATCTCTGGGACTTCTCTACAAGCAAATTTAGACTTCTCAATAAGTCATTCTGGAGTTCTCGAATGACTTCTCTATATGACTTGATCTGTGACTTGTAGATATCTTGACTTAGAACATTCTTTCCAAAATAGATTTTTTCCAACTCCAAGCTTCTTCACAATTTCTTTGAGGCATGATCTTCTTGATCTTCTTCCAGAGTTTATTATTAGGTTTGAGACTATTTACAGAAAAATACTCTAGTCTAATCTTTCAAATTTTACAGACTCAAATATAATACAAAATACAAATTTAGATTATCATACAGCTAATTCTTAGGGCTGACAATTTGACTTATTCTTGTTATAGTACAGGCATGTCTTGCACAACAATCTCCCCCAATTTGTGAGAAGATTGCTTATCACAAAATCATGTCTGGTAACAAGACTAACCCCAAGTTACAATAAAATAATAAGGATTACATAAAAATTGACAGAAATACAAATACAACTTTTATACATTTAGTGATTACATGAATTGGATAAATACATTCATTACATGAAATCCTCATAGCATGGCTCCTTTCTAATGAGGTCCTTAAGATTTACTAGCACTTGAAGTTCCTATGATTTCAATTCCTCTTAGAGCTTCCACAAGCTTGAGCCACTCATCCAATGAATAACCATTCAAATAACCATCTCTGAATCTTGAAAATCTGCCAACCTTCATATATTCAGAAAGTGTCTATCCTTAAAAATTCTGCTCAACCCCGTTGCCCTGAGCTCATTTGATCTTTGTTCAAGTCTTACAATTTCTTCTGCATACTGTATATCTTTTTCTTTCTTTTCAGCATTTGATTTTGCATTTTTTTCATCCCTTTATCTCACCAATACACACAACACTGCCTTCCAAGCCCTTATTATTGTGTCCTTATCCTTCATCAAGATAATCACTCTTTTGAATTATGTGGTTGAAAGTGTATCCATTAAGTTACTGCCAAGTAGAGTAAAGGTACCATCCTGGTAATATAATCTGACTTCTGTGTAGGATACAACCCAGACTTTGACTATTTCTTCTGCTAATCATTGAAAGTAGTCATCATCTGTAATGCACCAATTTGGTGGCATAAAATCAGTTTGATGAAAACAGTTCCAGATAGCCCTCTTAGTAACTTGAAATTTCATTGGAATAGTCTTGGAATGAGTTTTGATTGGTGGCTTGAATGAATGTATATTTGTGATTTTCTTGAAGGTGGATTGGCTAGATGTGATTGGTATTTTGAGTAGGGTGTTTGCAGTTGGCTTGTACAAAAACTTGGGCTTAATGGTTAAAGATGGTTGAATGTTTGAGCTTGTTGGTTTAATGGCTTGAACATGTTGTATTTGAATTGACTGAACATTTTTCTTTGTTCCTGAACTATCCTCCTTCTTCTATCTTCTTCTTTCATCACCTTTCTTCTCATCATTTCCCTTCTTCTTAGCATTCCTTTTCCTATCATCTTCTTTGCTGCCAGTTGCCTTAGATGATTGACTTGGATTTGAGCAAGAAGGTTTTTGATCATCTTTCTCCTAGCTCATTATCATCCAAGTCATCCTTCTTGAATTGTGTTTTGGGCAACCTGGCTTCAGGATCTCTCAGATATCTCCCCAAAATTTTAATCATCTCTTCATCTTCACTAGTCTTTTTCTTTTTAGTCTTCAACTCAGTTTCCAAGGTCATTATGAGCTTCTTGTGTGCCATGACACAATGTCTAGGAACAATAAAGTTCTTGAGTTGTTTGGTGGATGGATAGATGCATGCCACTCCCTTTGCTTCGATGGAGATATGCTTCTGGAAAAGCAGCTTCTAGAGCTTTTTGAAGTTCCTTAAGCAAGAGAGTGTCTTCATTAATTACTCCGTTGACTTTTTCAATAAATATATCCAACTCAGATGCCCTTCTTGATGTGAGAAAATTAAGGGATACCTACATACATCTATCCACACCTGAGTCATTGATGTTGATCATAATTCTATTTTCCTGAAAGTTACCCTTGGTTACCAAAATCACCCTTATGAAATTTACAGTCTTGCTCAAAGCCCTCTTGTAGGTGATGAAGTTGTTGTTGAGAAAAGCCCTGAGAGCCTTAAGTAAATCATCAAATTCCTTGCTCAGACTAGGTCCCTCAGCTACTTTTATAAGCCTCTCCATTCCAACATCAACTTCTTTGGCTTTTCCTTTTTGAACAGCTTGAACAGATGCTTGGGCAGATGATGATGCCTAGCCTCAATCTCCCCCTTAGTCTTGTTAGCAGGCAAGATGTGAGGTGTAGGGATTTCAGGCCTAACAGCTTCTAAAAGTGCAAGTAAAGAAATATTGAGTGCTCCCATTATGGCTCCCAATGAGACTGAATTATGCATTTGTAGATGCTTATGGGAGTCCACCAAGGTTTGAATATCAACATGTTGACTTTGGACCATAGCCGTGAGTTGTGATAGTTGAGTTGTTAATGACTCATTGGCTGACTGAAAAGTGGAGAAATGAAATTTGAGAACTTGAATTTGCAAGTTGGTTGATGTTGATAGTGGTTGTTGAGAGCTTAAAGATAGAGAAGTGCCAAATGTAGCTTGCACAACATCCTTGATTTCTTCCATTAAAAGAGCAAATGGCTCATATCTAGACTGATAGAGTTGATCCACTTTGATCCTGATGTCATTAGTATTAGTGATTTACTGCTGGACAACTGCATGTAAAGCTGTAATGACTCCCTGAGATTCTTGATGCTATTATCTACAGATGATAAATCAAACTTGTCCATTGATCTGTAAATCTAGAATTTTTTTGCTTGATTTCCACATGAGAAGGAATGATCTCATCCAGCTTGTCCTTGACCAGTCTCCTTGTTCTGTCTTGATGATCAATCAATTGCAGGTTTAGAGCTTACCAAAGAGATGAAAAGCTTTAAGTTGAGTTTTGTAGACCTCAGTGACTACATCATAGACTTCTTGCGGAGTTAGAGATTTGGCATTGCTCCTAAGAATGGTCAAGTACTCCTCCCTGAACCTTGCTAACACTACATCCATCTCTAAATTAAAGTCTTTGTCCATTCAGGCATCACAACTACCATCTTGTTCAACTTCATTTACAATTTTGGCCTGCTGTTCTTGAACCTCTATCTGATAGGAAAACATGATAGCTTGGTAACCTTGGTTAGACATGTCTGAGGTGAGAAGCTGTTGTGAAATTTGAGCAAGTCCAGACAATTGATCAACTAAAACATCATCAATAATTGTTGGTTGAGCTTCTGCCTCCCGTAGTCATTGTGAGATCAAATGAGATTGTGGTTGAGAAGGGTTAGAGGTTGATGGTTGGTCTGTTAGGTTTGAAGTGGAATAGGACTCAATAGAACCGCCTGTGACAGATATCACAGTTTGACTTACAGGTTGAACTGTGGTTATGACAGTTTGTTGTTCTCCACTTGTGATGGGAACCTCCATTGGAATTGGAGGGGAGTTGACTAGTTTACTGTCATGTACTCTAGCCTCAAACCATTATACCTCTTTCAAAGTACCGTCACTTGAATGTGATGTACTTGCCTCCCCCATAGCAGGATTATTGGCAATTGAACTCCTAGTTTCAATTGTGAGTGCAATTTCAGCTAGGATTTTGAGGGGAGTTGTTCCTGCAAAAGGAACCTCCAACTGAATTACAGAGGATTTGGATAGCTCCTCTTTATGAGTACTACCCTCAAACCTTACACCCGTGAAGGTTGATTTTCACATGAAGGTGCATTTGAACCTACCACAGGGTCTTTAGTAAAAACTGATGAAACCCCTGTATTTGTGTTGGTGTCATCAAGGTCTACCCCAGGATGTAGCTTCTCACCAACTAAATTTGGGTCCTGGGTGGTGAGCACGGTCTCTTGAACCATGTCACTGTTGGGTTCCAAGGCATAAAACGCAACGGATACACGTAAATAAAACAAAAAATTTCGAAACCCAAGAACAGGATCCATGTATAATTGTGGGCAGATTATGGAGATAACGAATCATACCTTTCAAGAGCTTAACTTTCACGAACTCAACGGAGATCCTAGCTATCACGCTTTGTGTCTACCTCTCGGAGAAACACCTCTATGGTATCCACACGAGCACCTCCAAGAACATCTCACGAACTTGACTACGGAATAGATGTACTAGCCTCCTTTTTGACGATCCGAATTGCCTCTGCCTCTGCCTCTCTTTGCTGCTAGGGTTTTCTCTAAAACGTAACTTACCTCTTAATCTATCATTATCTATTTATAATGACTGATTAAAAGGCCCATAACAGAAAAACCCAACCCTAGTAGGTATAGGATTACATAATAAAAACGAATTTCTATTATTTAATTAATAACTAAGTCATACTTAATTTTTATGGGAAAAAACATTCCCTTTAATTCGAATTTATATTATCTCAATTAAGTCTTACTTAATTATAATAAAATTCAAATAATCATCAATTAATTTAAATCCACAATTTAAATTAACTATTCCATTAAGTGCTCTATTTGTGTGACCCTATAGGCTATTATTTAATTGGCAATAATTTTATTCTCTAATAAAATTATAAACAATGAGCGGTATCTAGTAATACATCATTGTTACCCAATTAAACAATAATTAAATCGTGATTAGATAAAACCTTTCGTGATTAATGTTTTTCGTGTAATATAATCCCTTTAACCATACATATTATAGATTAAACTCGAGGCATGTATTTAGTCATCCTCTTCAATATTTAATCCGGGTTTACTTGATCCATGAGTAGACTATCAAGACAAATCATTATTTGAGCATGACCATGCTTTTTATAATATCACTCAATCAATAGGCCAATAATATCTCTCCTAATTATAGGAGGGTTAAATCCTTTATCTATCATTCATATTTCTCATACGACTCATGATATACCCGATGTCCACTTTTATCATCACCCTATCAAAAGTAACTTTTAATGTAGTCAAAGTATATTAATCCTCGTATAGAAATATAATGATTTCAAGTCAAAGGATCGTTACACCATTATCACTGTGAGTCTTTCTTATGACTTTATTAAACATGAAGAATCTCACTGTGGGTCTGTCCAGTACCATGTTCTCTCACATGTACCTATGTATTGACTTTAGTATCTTCATACTTATAACCAATGAGATGTGGTTATCTTGTCAAATAACATACTAGTCTATCTATGTATTATTATTGTCCTATATAATAATACTTGACTAGGGACCTTTAAGAATATGATATATTATATAATCTCAAGTTCAAGTCATGTACTTAAACTATACAATATGTATCATAATTTTAAGGACATTTATTATGCAAACAAAATATCGCAGTAATTAAGGTCATAATAAATACATTTATTGAATGATCAATTGACATAAAGATTTAAAAGAATAATGTATTGCCTCTAGGGCACCTACACTAACAGTCACATCATGTTGGCAACACTTGAGAATCAGATTCAAGTATTTGATTGAATGAAGAAGAAATTTGAGAAATTAGATTTTGAATTTCAGAATTGAGTGTTGGAAGCCCCCTGAGTAGATGAGGGATCTTCAAAAGATGTGCTCTCTTTGTGTGTGTCATCCTTATTTCTTCTTTCATACACTTGAATTTGTTCACGTGTTTGTACAGACTCTTTACATGGTGCACTATGGAGAGTGCTCTTTTTAATAGAGACATCCTGTTGAGTGAATGCCCCTAGAGTCTGTTTGAATCCCTCTTTTTCAACTACATCCTTTTGGGAGGATGTAGAGGTATCTTGAGTGGTCAACTCAGTTTGTTTTGTCTTATTCGGTTTCTTGACCAAGGTTGACTCTAGATCTGTTTGATCTTCACCACTCTCATTTATTACAGTTAATGGTGCCTGCTCTCTCTTCTTTTTACACACTTCACCCTTTTCAGAGGATGAAGTGGTTGGTTTCCTAGATGCTATAGGTAAAGAAGAAGGGGTCTCAGTATGGGAAGACCCATATTGGTGTTCTTGTGTTTGTACTTTCACAGGGACCTGAGCCATTACTACACTAGATTCAATATTAAACCTCATATCTGGCATAGGGTAAAGATAAGTCCTGAATCTCTCCAACATAAATGGAGTGATTTAAAGACTTACCTTGTTCTTTGTAATGAGTGAACCAAATAGAACTTTGGACACTTGTTTTCAATTGCCTATTTTAGTTCTATCTATACCATTATGAATATGAATGTCATGCACTTTATTATTTAAAGCAGACATTATAAATTTAGGAAGAAAAATTTCTTTACCTCTTGATGTCAAAGGCATTATAAGACTGGTACTGAGCTCCTCCATTATCAAATGTCCTACATTGAGCTGTCTGTTGTGAGCCATTGAAAACACCAGATTTTGAACAACACTTGAAATCTTGTCATATTCTGTCTTCCAACAGGTGAATGCCCTCATAATAGAATCAAACAAGAAAGACCATTCCCTCCTTAGGTACTTCTTGTTCAGGATATCCAGGTTGATTCTTTCACTATAGTTGATGAAGTCCATAAACTCATCCAGCTCATCCTGTGTTGGAACCTCCACCAAATTGTCAGTTGGAATGCCCAAAGCTATATTGACATCATCTTCAGAAAATTCCACCTGTTAGTCTTGAATGGAGCAATTAACCACCATGGACATAGTTTGGTTCTCATGCACCACTGTTCTTATCACAGCTGTGTTCCAGTAATCCCTTAGAACATCCAAGTACAATAGTGGATTTGTTGTTAGAGCACCTGCAAAGTAAGTTTCAGAAAGAAACTTCACAAATCTCTTGAAACTATCAGGAGCTTGATTTGCATCAATAAAAGCAAGATAATTTGTGCCCTTCAAGAAGTCATAATACATCTTGTCGAGAAGCCATTCGAGAAGTCAGAAAAATTGACTTATCGAGAACTCACTCGAGAAGTCTTAAAATGGCTTGTCGAGAAGTCAATTAGACTTATCGAGAACTCAGTTCTCTATATACTTTTGTTCTTTTTGATTCTGTCTTGTGCTAATTTCACATATTAAAAATGTGAATTAACATTTAGACAGTTTTCTTAGAATTGAAAAATTCAAAGCTAAATTTTGAATTTTGAAAAATAAATATACAGAGATTTCTGAAATATTTTTCACTCATATTCCACTTAATTTCCAATTAAATCAAATTAATTTTGATTTATTAGAAATCAATATGCTACAAAACGTTAGCTGAGTTCTTGCCTTTAGGATGAAGAATTTAGCATTTTAATTTTATCTACAAATCTAGTGAAAGTTGCTTCATCCAAAGGTTTAATAAAAATATCAGCTAACTGTTTTTCTATCGGAACAAAAATAAGCTCAATTCTACCATTTGCAACATGTTCTCTAATAAAATGGTACCTTACATCAATGTGCTTTTTTCTATAATGATTAACTAGATTAGCCACAATAGATATAGCACTAGTATTGTCACACATAATTGGAATTTTATGTAATACTAGGCCTAATCCATTAGCTGATTTCTAATTCAAAGCACTTGAGCACAATAACTTCCAGCAGCTATGTATTCAGCCTCAGTTGTGGAAGTTGACACAAATTATTATTTCTTGCTATACCAGGATACAAGTCTTTGTCCAAGAAACTGACAGCTTCCACTAGTACTCTTTCTGTCAATCTCGCATCCAACAAAATCTGCATCTGTGTATCCAACAGCTTCAAAACCTGTTCCCTTAGGATACCATAATCCCAAGTTTGGAGTCCCCTTTAGGTATCTAAAAATTCTCTTCACAACCATCAAATGCGATTCCTTTGGATTGGCTTGAAATCTTGCACACAGACATGTTGCAAACATAATTTTGCATTCCTTTGGTTTGGCTGATGAAGATTCCATCACTTATTTGATTGACTTGAAGTCCAAGAAAGTAACTTAATTCCCCCATCATACTCATTTCATATTCACTTTGCATGAGTTTTGAGAATCTTTGACATAACTTTTCATTAGTAGAGCAAAAAATTATATCATCCACATAGATCTGAACTAGAATCATATCATCACCATGCTGCTTGTAGAAGAGAGTCTTGTCAATTATACCTCTAGTGAATCCATGTTTAAGCAAAAATTCTGACAGTGTATCATACCATGCTCTAGGTGCTTGCTTTAATCTATATAGAGCCTTCAGTAGTTTGTACACAAATTTTGGAAATTCTGGATCTTCAAAGCCAGGTGGCTGTTGCACATAAACTTCTTCTTCTAACTGACCATTAAGGAATGCACTTTTTACATCCATTTGACACACCTTGAAATCTGAGTGTGCAACAAATGCAAGAAAGATCCTTATTGCTTCAAGTCTTGCAACTGGAGCAAAATTTTTATCATAATCAATTCCTTCTTCTCGTGAGTATCCTTTTACAACTAACCTTGCTTTGTTTCTTGTTACAATCCCATTTTCATCCATTTTGTTCATGAACACCCACTTTGTTCCAATTACACTTCTGTTCTTTGATGCATGAACCAACTACCAAACTTTATTTCTCTCAAATTGATTTAGCTCCTCTTGCATAGCAGATATCCAATCTGGATCAAGCTTTCTCAGTTTTCTTAGGCTCAACTTCTGACAAAACATGCATATATATATTTATTAGCAGATGCACTTCTAGTCTTCACTCAGCATTAGGATCACCAATAATTGTTTCTCTTGTGTGACTCGTATCCCATTTCCTGGTGTGAGTTTGTTGACTTGAATTTTTCAGCATTTTTTTCATCATTGGCATGACTTGCAGAACTTTCTCTTCTTTCTCCCCCCGAGTTTGTGCTATCAAATTCAGGTGATTGAGACGAGCTTCCATTCTTATGATTCACTTGTTCAGTTGACTCTTCATCCATTCTGTGATTTGTGTTGATTTTATCTTCATCCTCAAAATTACTATCAATATTGAGATTTTCAAATTTCAGGGCCTCAGCTTCATGTTCATCAAGGCATTCCAAGCCTGGACACTTTTCATCATTAAAAGTCACATCTGTGCTTTCCATAATTTTCTTTTGTTCAAGGACATAGAATTTGTAGGAAGTTTTCTCCAATAAATATCCCAGAAAAATTACTTCAAAAACCTTAGAGTCAAATTTTCCCACATATTCAGAGTTGTCTTTCAAAACATAACACTTGCTTCCAAACACATGAAAATAATTCACAATAGGCTTTATTTTAGACAAGATTGAGTAGGGTGATTTGCCAAGATTTTTGTTAATGAGATATCTGTTTTGAGTGTAACATGCAGTGTTGACAGCTTCTTCCCAAAAACTTGTCGGCAGTTTGACATCTTGCAGCATTGTTCTAGGAGCCTCTACTAGTGTTCTATTCTTTCTCTCAACTACCCCATTTTGATGAGGTGTTTAAGCAGCTGAGAACTCTTGAACAATGCTCCTGTCTTTGCAGAATTTTGTTAAAGTTGCATTTCTGAATTCTGTGTCATTATCACTCCTCAATCTTTTCACACAATCCCGATCTTCAGCCTGCTTCTCAATCTTCTTGATGTGTTCAATTATGATGTGTGTAGTTTCATCCTTAGAGTGCATAAATTCTACCATGTGTACCTTGAGTAGTCATCCACCAACACAAGTGTATACTTCTTTCTTGAAATTGAAAAGACATTTACTGGTCCAAATAAGTCCACGTAAATAAGTTGCAAATGTGCACTTTTAGAATTCACAGTTTTACTCTTGTGACTTGATTTCTTCATTTTTCCTTTTTGACAAGCCTCACAGACCTCATTTTGAGAAAACTCCAGATTTGGCATGTCTATCACTAACTATTTTTTGACTAGGGTATTGATTGCCTTGTAATTCAAGTGAGAGAGATTTTTATGTCATAGCTTGCTTTGTTCTTCAGATGCCTTGGTGTAGAAGCAACAAGTTCCTTCCTCGTTTGTTGAGTCTAGGTCTGCAATAAATAAGCTTCCCTTCCTTGCTCCTTTCAAAGCAGTTTAACCAGACTTTTTGCTGATAATTAGGCATTCTCCTTTGTCAAATAAAACATTGAATCCTCCATCTGTAAATTGGCCGACACTCAGGAGATTCAACTCAAGACCAGCTATCAGTGCTATATCTTTAATGAAAATATTTCCAGAAATTATCTTGCCATATCCCACTGTGAAACCTTTGCTGTTGTCTCCAAAAGTCACTAATGGGCCAACCATCTCCTCAAATTATGATAGAAGGGCCATATCATCTGTCATATGTCTTGAGAATCCTTTTTTTATGATCCATATGACCTTCTTCACTTTGCCCTGTACACAATGAGGATTAAGTGTGTTTAGAAACCAAAGGAGCGTTGGGTACTTTTTTCTTGTTAACAGATTTGGTAGAAGTAGAATTTGATGATTCAGAAGAAATATAATTCATTGATTGATGTGCATTTTCCTTTTTAGCTGAGGACTCAATATTGACTTCCTTAAGATCTACTCTCAGCTTTTGGTAACTTGTCATTACTTTCATGTTGCAAGGTATGCAATTAAACTTATCACAGAATGAGTAGGGATCATTAGCCTTTGCTTCATTATACTTGCATGCTCCCACTCTTGGCTTGCTAACAACCTTTTCACAAAGGTGAGTTAGATCATTAGTTGGCTAAGTAAAATAGTTTTTGTCATCCCCAAACAATCTGACAAAGAATTACAGAAGGGGGTTGAATGTAATTCTGACTTCTTTTGGATTTTAAGAACTTTTCTACCTTGAATATATAACTGTGTTTGATTTAGCCAAGGTGCGGAATGAAAGTATTGAATAAATCAAACACAAAGTAATCAAATACAAGTATTTAAAAACTTTCTGATGGATTGAACTTTTTCACCAGAGATATATATAAATTTGAGAACTCTGTGATGAAATGTTTGCATACAGCTGCTTACAAGTAGAACTTACAAACTACAGAGAAATTCTTTACAGATTTTTCTTTTTCTATTTTTCTGGCAAATTTCTTACTAACTTATTTCTGTTCTACTTGATACCCTTGGTTTATATATCACCAACTTACATGATAAAAAGAAAAAATAAATAAGAAAAAATGTTTCTTAGTCTAATTACATGCTTCTTCATTTCTCTATCCAGCATTTTTGAATATCTTCAAGTTAGCATGGAAATGGAAATGCTTCTTTGTTCTATAAAACCTACAAATAGGCTGTCACATTCCATTTGCATATAATCAACCCATGTGACTGTCAAGTCACTATCAACTGCTATTTGAATTTAAACATCCGTTGAAACTTCATTTCATCATCCGTTGAGACTGTGTTCGATCATCCGTTAAGTGTGACTTGAGTCATCCGTCTTGTAAAATCATCCGTTGAAAGTCTTCCATAGCAGTTAACTCTATTTCACTTATGCAAAATTACAAGGAATCTAATATTTATAATTATCCAACCTATTTTGCATATCAAACTAGTAGTCAACATGACTTAGAATATCCTATAACTTCTAGACTCTATAAGGTATGTAGAATGCAGAAATGTGTTACAAGACTTATTGATACAAAAGTTACTCTCTCAACGGATGTTAAAGCGATCATCCGTTGAAAGCTACAAAATACACTAAATTAAATCTACTAAGGTATTTTGTTTAACTTATCATCAAGTACACGACATATTCCTAACCGTTTTTTTTCCTTTTTAATATATTAATATAAATATATTTTATTATATATATTTATAATATATCTCCTTTGAAAAAATATTGCTAATTTCACCATTTCTTACATATCTTAATAACCATGGATCTAACTTAAAAATTAACTCGAAAATACTCTTTGACCAAAATACACATCCCAGTCGTTGTATCACGGGGAGTTATATCCTCACGGCGGTGCAAATATCTGACACGTGTTCTTATTAAAAAGGCTTTGTTGTACCTTTAAAACCGATCTCCACCATTTAAAATTTAAATATATTGGAGTAAGGTCAAAACTGATTTCCATCATTTAGAATTTAGACACCCGAGTAAGAATATTTTATCCAAAATTCGGGGCGATCCAACTGTTTGAACTCCGAGAAACCCAAAACTAAAATAATTAAATAAATTAAAAAAATCTACGATTTTTTCATAAACTAACCCAATGTTAGTGTTCGGGGAACGGGTAGTGCGTATTTCTCTAAAGACGGGGACCAACCCGTATATGTAATTTTATTAAATTTTCAAATCACGACCGCACCGCGTAACTCAAAAACTGCATAAATCCCACTACACCACACTACATGCGGTTTGGTGCACTTTATGTGGTCATTTCTATCTAAAAATATCATCCTAGAAATTATAATAAATTATAAAATTGATGGTTAATATAGCATTCCAGATTGACTCATGCTAGCACCAAACTTCTTGGTTTTCTTTCATATATCAACTATAAATTTACTTATTTAGTATGTAAATAAAATTATATAAAATATATATAAATACATGATATAAATATAATAAATAAAGTTTATATTTTAATATTATATGCGATGCGGTGTGGTTTGAACTGTACTACCTAAATATAAAACCAAAACTACACCGCGTATTTTGTAAAAATTCTAATTAACATACAATCGTATCATAAAAATGAGAAACAACATTTTACGATATGGTCTAGTGCAGTATGGAAGGTTTGTGCAATTTGAGCGGTCAGGTGAACCCGAAAAATGGTTCGACCACACAGTTGACGTTAAAATTTTTAAATAAGTTGCGTCGTGAGCGCGACTATTATCAATATTTATGAATATTACATTAAATTGAAGAACGGATGCAAAGCCATGATGAAGAATTACATATTTACGCATATTATCTTACTGTTGTAGAACCCCAACCAATGACCCAATTCGTACACCTTACTAATATATTGTAAACCTGGTTGGGATTAGAATTGATAGAGAACAGAGTAGATTTTAGGGCATTATATAAATTTTATATATAATGACTAAAAGTAATAACAAAATATAGGGCATTTTTAAAAATACCATATGTTGGAACCAGATTTCTACTTAAACTCTCTTTGTCCTCTTGCCTTTTGGAACGACATGCAAGGAGAAGAATACGAGGGATTGTCACCCCTGATTCACCTCTGGCGTGAGAATAAGTTAACTGGATCGATGACTAAATACGAACATAAGATATTCTGAGGGTCTGTGAGCCTGTGAGTCTGTGAATGTGTGGCAAATAAATATTTGTATATAAAACCTGTTACTAGTTAATGTTGCCTTCCCTGTTTCTTCAGACGGTTGAGATAATCTAGGAAGGTGGACGTTTTGGTCGAGAAGACCACGTCCACGCTTACATCTCTAACAAAATAACCAACCTTTTATTTGGGTTGACCTTCCTTCGGCCCACTTGATCTTCCTTTGATGTCAGCCCAAGTAAGTATGATGGGCTTAAGAGAAACGGGCTTCCAACATGTCCCTGGGCTTCGGCTGAGCGCATGCTTAGGTGAAATCCATACTCTTCTACCCCGTAATGCAACCCTAACCCTTGGAAACCTAGACAGATGCAGGAGAGTTATGATGACCTTCTCTTCGGAAGTCGCAACCCTTTAATGATTACAGTTGTCTCATCTCGAGGTTAGCACTTCCCATCCAACCTTTGAACCTCAAACGTCTTTAATCTTAATTGTTGCTTTCAAATATTTTTTAGACCTAGGCACGTGAGGGTCGCGTCTCTTATATATGTACATTCCCTCACTCTTCTCATTTCACTACTTTGTTTTTCACCAGAACACAAATTACTTTTCATCAGAGCAAAATTTAATTTCTACAACTCCATTTTCTGGCATATCTCCAGCGACAAGGAACGTGGGATCTCAATCTCCAAAGCAACCTTACAACATCTCTACTTTCCTTCACAACAGTAAGTCTCCAAATCTTTTGTGAATTTTTAATTTAGGACATATCAACTTCTAATTTGGGTAGGACTTTATGGGCTTATTTTCTGGACCTTTGTACCGTCTGGGTGTAGAACATACCTCTTTGAATCACGGTTTGTCTTGGGTTTTTTGAGAACAATGCCCTCTAGTATGCAACCTCTATTTCTTTTTCTTTTCGGAGAGTTCATTGGGATTTAAAGATGACATGCATGTGCGTTGTTGGCCTTAAACATTCTTCGAACTGTGCAGGTCCTTGAACGCACTTTGGGAGCCGATCCCTGAACTCTATATGAACCAATTCCTTCTACTCTTCGGATCGGTCTGGCCTATGTACTCGACCCTTTTTTGTTTCCCTTCTTATTTATTTAGTCCCAGTATGCGGCTAATGTTTCCTCATTTTCGGATGCAGGAATATGGATCCGTCTAACCAGAATATCAGCCCTTCCAATAGGGCCTAAATCCCCATCGGCCCAACACATTTAAGTGACATAACATCCTTTCTAGCCGCAAGCAATTCAATCCAACTTAAAAAGAAGGGAATAGAATTTTTTTATTCCAAATATCAAATTCCAAGAGGAGATTACCACCTATTTATGCCAAAGGGAACTGATAGGATTTACCACACTCCACCTGTTTCGACATGCTTCAGAGGTGGCACGGTGGAGATAGCCAAAGGCCCAAAGCTGCCTTCAGATGTGGTTTTCGTGTCCCCCTGCTGAAAATTTACAAAAAGATTTTTCATTAGATGAAGATAGCATTCGGCTAGATGGACCCCAATGGGTTCATTCATATAAATAACTTTCACTTCTGATGCCTAGAGGCCAAGATTCCACACCCTTCCACCTAGCTCTTTTAGTTCCACTATGACTTCCGAGAGTACGAAAAAAAGTTTTGGCTTTTACACTATTAACCGAAGAGTGGCCCAGGGTGATTAGTGTGCCACTAATTCTTGTAATAAGAAGAGTCATACCCACTGGTTCTATATGGTCGTTCTCTACTTGGGTAAATTTGGGGTTTGGTGTGATGTCGATGCTTGACACTGACGAGGCTGAAAACTACCATAAATTAGTGGGTTTGAAGCTTTCGAAGTTTCCTCTATCAAGCAGTCTTGACAAGGATTGGTTGTTCTCCTTATGGGGTAGTGGTAACACTTCTTACTCGCTTATTGCTTGTAGATAGAATTTATATGCCATGCTTTATCATTCCTCATTACTTCAGCTGACTAATATTTGCCTTCAATTTTACTGATACAGTTTCTACTTGTCAAGAAGTTCTTGATAGGGAAAGAAGAAAGGCTGAAGAGAAGCTTGCGCAGTAAAAAGCTGCCAAAGGGACCTCTCAACCGGAGGGTGCTGATGTTCGGGCCCCGCTGAACTCTCTTCCCCATTCGCTGACTGCTCTTTGGAGCTTACATGCAAAAATATTTCCGAACCTTCAGATCAACTGGTTGATTCTCGCAAGAGGGCTCGTGCCCTAGACGGGGATGTCATCGAGAATTATGCCCTGAAGTGGGGAGTCCTATCTTTGGACTCCATCATCTCTAGGGCTCCTATTGGTGCCAGGGAGGTCGGGCCGGACCTCTGTAGAGGTCTCATGTTGCCGAGGGACCAAGCATTTTATACCACGGTTGACCCTTCAAACTCCTGTACCGAGCTTATGGCTCAACTTTCTTTGGTATGTTCCTCCCCTAAGCTTTTTATTGTAGTTCCTTTCCTTTACTGTCCATTATATTAATTTTTCCTTGTAACCTCTTTTAGGTTGTTCCCTGGGCAGCTGCTGTGGTCGATAAGGTCCAGGACATGTAGGTAAGGATGAAGGCTGTGAACCAGGTGGAGGTCAGGGAGACCAAGGCTAAGAAGGATCTAGTTCGCGAGCAGAATGATAGGGAGGTGTCTTAGGGGCAGACTTCAGCTTTGGCCAATGACAAGAAGAACTTAGCAGAGGACCTGTCTAAGCTTCAGATGAAGATGGAGTGAAGGACTGCTCAGTTAAAGGCCTCCAGGAAGCTGCTTCGTAAGGAGAAGAAGAAGTTGGAGTTGAGCGAAGAGTGGTGTTTTATATGGGCTTTGACGAAGCGGTGGTTTAGGCGTACAACAAGGATTGGGACTATAAAAAAACATGCTTTTTGGGGGAGAGATACTATTTCAAGCTTCTTCTTGATGTAGGTATGGAATACCCCATCGGCGGCAAGCCGCCGACGGGCCTCTGGTCGTCTCCTCCGGTCCCGATGAAGATCTTTCAAATTATTTGGCTTATAAATTTGTAAACTTTATTACCTTCAATCCTTAACCTATTGCTTTCGGGCCATGACTTGCTGCCTTCGGGCATAACTTTATGTTGTTGTCGGGCTTTTATTATTTTAAGTTTCATGTTCCTTTATGCATCTTTGGGTTTATCTTACCTTAACATAACTTTATATTTCTAGTCTTTAAAGTTCCTAAAAAATTTTACATCTTCGGACTCATTTGGGCCGTAGTATATTTTTTGAAAGTTTTACTTCTTCGGCCTTATTTGGGCCTTAGTAAAATTTTTGAAAGTTTTACTTCTTCGTCCTCCTTTGGGCCTTAGTCAATTTTTTGAAAGTTTAACTTCTTCGGCCTAATTTGGGCCTTAGTAAATTTTTTTGGAGTTTACTTTTCGGCCAAATTTAGGCCTTGGTATTTTTTTGAAAGTTTTACTTTTTTGGCCTCATTTGGGTCTTAGTAAAATATTTGAAAGTTTTACTTCTTCGTCCTCATTTGAACCTTAGTAAATTTTTTGAAAGTGTTACTTCTTCAGCCTCACTTGGGTCATAGTAAAAACTTTGAAAGTTTTAATTCTTCGACCTCATTTCGGCCTTAGTAAATTTTTTGAAAATTTTACTTCTCCGACCACATTTGGGCCTTAGTAAATTTTTTGAAAGTTTTACTTATTCGGCCTCATTTGGGACTTAGTAAAATTTTTGAAAGTTTTTTCGGTCTTAAATCAACTGTAAAGGGGGTGAATACAGTTTAAACAATTAAATCGAAATAAACAACTCAACATACTTGAAAGGCATATGTCATAGCCTACTCGTTCATTCGAGTATTTAACTCAACTCAAATAAGAATGTAATAAGTAAATAGTGGATCAAGCATCAGAGAGATCTCACAAAGTAACATCTGTCAAAGAATAAAGAAATATTGTTCATCTGCAGACTTGAAGATTCACTGGAAGAAGTTCAAGAAGTTGATCATGCCTCAGTGATATAAATCAAGATCGTGGATTTAATCAAGTGACAGAGATCTCGTCAAGGTATCATTTATTACAAGGATTCAATCAGAACAACAAAGTCAAGACATGAAGAAACGTCACGAAAGTTAGTCACTCATGAACCAGACAGTACATCGAGTGTCAGCATTGAAGTGACGGAATTGATTCATAAGTCTCGAAGATTGTCTGAAGAATGGATGCTGCTCAGAGATAGTATTAATTCTCTATTAATTAATTAAGTCATATAATTTAATTAAGAGAATAAATTAAATCTGCAAGGATTAATTTATTGATTAATTGAATTAAATTGATTTATTAATTTAGAATTAATAATAAGGATTTTCAGAATATTAATTGATTAAAATCTGTGATAATTCTAAAAAGACAACTGATTGAACTAGTATGACAATCGGTATGACAATTGATAGTCATACCGAATGTCTTGCTAATTCAGTTGATTGTATTGATAGAATTTTCAATTAGATTAAAATCAATTATGTATTCAGAAAAACAATTTCATTTGAACTAATATGACAATCGGTATGACAATCAATAGTCATACCGAAAGTCTTGCTAGTTCATTTTAATTGTCTTCCTAGCTCTAATAGATTGTCTCACCGAAAGTCTTTCAAGCTCAAATAGATTGTCACACCAGTTCTCAACAACTTCGGCTGTGATTGTTTAAAAACAAAGCAGAAGACACTATCAAACATAATTCAGCAAAAACAGAGCAGCAACATACAGAACAAGAAAAAAAGCAGAGAACAAAAGAAAAATATTTCATCTTCCATCTGCTTATTCAAGATCAAATATTCTAGCTTGTTAATGTTAAATCCAAACCACTAGAATTACTTATCTTGTTCTTGTATATCAATCTAGCGGATTAAAATCCCTAGAACTTAATCTCAAATCGCTTTTAGCATTTGATCTTTTAATTACAAAAATAGAAAAAGTTCATGTCGAATTTATTCTAAATTTGTAATAATTGATTTGAGATTAATCCCTTGTAACCGATACCGTAGTTGTAACACCTTTCAAGTTTAATAAAAGTTTTATTTAACTTGAATTTTGTTTCACAATTTTATTCCGCATTTTATTTTGACGAAACGGTATTGTTTGCATTCAACCCCCCCTTCTACAAACAAATTGGGACCTAACAATTGGTATCAGAGCCTTCTGATTAACGTACAAATCAAGATCCTAGACTTTTGTGTTTCTTTCACTTCTTGAATTTTTATTCACTCAAAAATTCATAATGACTACACAAAAAGTTGGAACCGTTAAAATTCCACTTTTCGATAAAGAAAATTATGTGATGTGGAAGAAGAAGATGCTACTGTTTTTACAGGTTGCTAATCCCAAATATTTGCAAGTGTTGAAGAAGGGTCCAAAAATTCCTATGGTTATTGAACCAGAGGTAATAGAGAATGATGTGGTGATCACCAAAGCGAGAACTTATGTGAAGGATCCTGAGGACTTCTCTCCTGCTGAAATAGAAGAAGCTTCCCTGGATGCTAGCCTTCAATTAATCTTAGTAGATTCCCTTAATCCCCTAATGAACAGACATGTGATGAATTGTAAAGATTCTAAACATATCTGGGAAACTATTGAGATTATTAATGAAGGCACAGAGGAAGTTAGGGAGAACAAATTAGAAATCCTAACCTCTGAGTATGAATACTTTAAATCCAATCCAGGAGAAGGAATCACTGAAGTGTTTGAGAGGTACAATGCATTGATCAACAACCTGAACATTAATGGTAAATACTATTCCATCAGGGAGGTCAATAAAAAGTTCCTTTTAACACTGCCAACTCATCTCGAACATAGAATCACTGCCATAAGAGAAGCAAGAGATCTGAGTGAGATTTCTTTGGAAAGGCTATATGGTGTGTTAAAGACTTATGAGTTGGAGCAGATTCAGCAGAAGGAAGTTTACGGGAAAGGAAGAGTGGTCAGCACGTCTACTGCTCTGATAGCTGATGAACAACAACAACAACCACTATATCAACAACAATCTCAACAGTCAGATAGAATGGTACAGTCCTCCAAGGTTGAAGATAATGTGATAGTAGCAGAATTTGATTCTCCTACTACAAATCAATCAGGAGATGATTTTTATTCCTTGGAAGAACTGGAGCAATTGGAGGATGAGTCAATGGCCCTGATTGTCAAGAGATTCTCAAATGTCAGATTCAAAAGGAATCCCAAGTTCAAGTACAAGTCCAACTACAACAGATTCCAGAAAGGTGGATCTTCATCCTCTAACACCAGCAGTGGTGGGTATAAAACAGGGATGGTTGATCGAAGCACCATTCGATGCTTCAACTGTAATGAGTTGGGACACTTTGCCACAGAATGCAGGAAGCCAAAACAGGCAAGGAAGAACTCTTATGATTCTAATCAGAAGAGTAAATCTGAAAGGGCGTACCTGGCAAAGGGAAGAAGTTGGGATGATACTGACAGTGAAGAC
Source organism: Apium graveolens (assembly GCF_009905375.1). Lineage (NCBI taxonomy): Eukaryota > Viridiplantae > Streptophyta > Magnoliopsida > Apiales > Apiaceae > Apium > Apium graveolens. Next base: position 248,858,843 of record NC_133651.1, read on the forward strand.
GAAGAAGTTGGGAATCTTGCTCTCATGGCTAGTGATGCAAGCACCTCATCGTCAAGAAAAGAGGTAAAACTTTCTGATGCTGAAATGGTTTATCATCTAAGAGGTAACTTAGATTGTGCTCGTCGTGATAATGAATTGTTAAATCAACAAATCAAAGACCTTGAGAAAGAGGTCAATGAATTAAGACTTGTGCACATTAATCAAGATAAACTTAAAGACCAAGTATCTTTTCTAGAGAATAGAGTTGACTGTTATAGACAACTCGAAACTATTCTCAAAGACAAGATCACCGGTCTTGAGGCTAAGGTTAAAGCTTACTTTAATTCTTGTTCGAAGTCCAAAGAGTTTTACAATAAGCAAGCTGTTAATCAAATACATGGAATAGGTTATGATTACAATGCTTCTATTGGAAAATTAGGCATAAACTCCCCTCCTCATGTATGTGCTAAAGGCAGGGAAGTACCACATGTGCTTAAGGGTGTTGATGAACCCCTCTATAAGGAATCAATTGCTGAACCATTTGATGAGACCTCTTTTATTATTCAAGAAGAAATCCGTGCTGAAGATAATGCTAATGGGAAAACTGTCTCCAAGTCAAGTGTGTCAAAAGTTCCAGTCAAGGTTGTGAAAGCAACTGAGACTAACTCAGACACACATGAGTTGGATAGCACAAATGCCATGTCTACCATGCATAAGTTGCCTATTGTTAATCTTTCTCATAAAGCATGTGGTGTTCCTGATTGTATGTCTTGTGCTTTTAATCTGTTGTTTGCTTATTTTAATGGTAAGCATGCTTCTAATGATAAGACTACTCCTCGTCAGCATGTGAATAATAGAAAGCATGATAGGTCTAAGACTGCTAGTCCTCCTAAAGCTAGAAAGGAGACATTTGTGCCTAAGCCTAAACATAAATCTGATAAGGCTGTTTTAAAGGTCAAATGTTCAGTCATTGAGAATGTTGAGAATAGTGAAATTAAGAATGTTGTTTTGCCTGATAAAGGCCAATTTTACAAGTATGCCGGACCCAGCCAAGCTTGGGTTCCGAAGAAGTTCTAATCCATTTGTATTGCAGGGCATTAAACAGGTACAACCGGTAGTGTGGATTCTTGACAGTGGATCGTCAAGACATATGACCGGAGATAGAGCCCTGCTATCAAATGTGGTTGAGAAAGCTGGCCCAGTGGTTACCTTTGGAGATAACATCAAAGGTTTAACGGAGGGATATGGCTGTTTGCAAGCTGGAAATGTTATCATTGAAAATGTATATCTTGTGCAAGGACTTGAACACAATCTGCTTAGCATTAGTCAGTTCTGTGACAACGGCTACAATGTTTTATTCGACAAGCTGAAGTGTCAGATTCTGCACAAGAAAAGTGAAAAACCCTCCTTAATGGGAATACGGAAAGGAAATCTGTTCGTAGCTGACATGAACTCTGGAAGCAATCTTGAAGTCAATTGTTTCTATGCAAAAGCATCGTCAAATGAGAGTTGGCTATGGCACAAGAGACTTTCCCATCTCAATTTCAAGACAATGAATTCTCTTGTCAAAAGAGAATTGGTAAGAGGTCTGCCTCAGCTGGAATTCTCTCCAGAAGGACTATGTGAGGCTTGCCAGAAAGGAAAGTCAAAGAAAGCAAGTCACAAAGGCACTGACACATCTTCCATAACTGGTGTTCTGCAATTATTGCACATGGATTTATTTGGTCCAGTTAATATCCTTTCTATGTCAAAGAAGTGTTACTGTCTTGTGATAGTTGATGACTATTCCAAGTACACGTGGGTTTTATTTCTTCACTCTAAGGATGAAACACCACAAGTTGTGATTGATCATATCAAGATGATTGAGTTAGATTCTAACGTCCCTGTTAGAGCAATAAGGTCAGATAATGGAACAGAATTCAAGAATGCACTTCTAAATGGATTCTGTACAGACAAAGGGATTACCAGACAATTTTCAGCTCCTAGAACCCCTCAGCAAAATGGAGTGGTAGAAAGGAAGAATCGTACATTGATTGAAGCTGCAAGAACGATGTTAAATGAATCAGGTCTTCCAATGTACTTTTGGGCTGAAGCTGTCAATACTGCATGTTATACTCAGAATCGAACTCTAATCAACAAAGACTACATGAAAACTCCTTATGAGATTTTGAATGAACAGAAACCTTCTATCAAATACTTTCATGTATTTGGTGCCAGATGCTTCGTGCTCAAGGATGGAGATGATCGTCGTGGTAAGTTCGAGGCAAAGGCATATGAGGGTATTTTTGTTGGATATGGAAGAAGATCATATAGAGTGTATATCATTGATCAACACAAAGTAACTGAAAGTGTCAATGTTACTTTTGATGACACTAAACTCCCTAGTATCCAAACTGAAGATCCTTCTGAGAAACTGAAGTTTGATGATATGTCAGATTCAGAGTCAGAACATGGTCAAGAACCTGAGGTTGTTGCTGTTGAAGAACCTGTTAATCCTGATAATACTCAAGGTAATAGTGATGGAAACTCTGGAAACAATGGAGATACCACTGCTACTGACGGAGAATCTTCAAGTCAACATGGCAACAACTCAGGGGGAGATGCTGAAGGATCATCTAGTAGGACACAACATCACAATGAATTTCAAGGCGAATCATCAAGATCAAATCTTCCAAGACAGACAGTCTGGAATAAAGCTCACCCTTTTGAGTTGATTATTGGTGATCCAGATGTTGGAGTCAGAACTAGACGTGCTACTCAAAATGAGTGTCTGTTCTCAGGATTTCTTTCTGAGATGGAACCTAAGAAAATTGAAGAAGCACTAACTGATCCAGATTGGGTGATTGCTATGCAAGATGAACTCAATCAGTTTGAAAGTCAACAAGTCTGGAAACTGGTACCTAGGCCTGTACACAAGAAAGCTGTTGGTACAAGGTGGGTATTCAGGAATAAACTAGATGAAGATGGTGTGGTTACAAGAAACAAGGCAAGACTGGTAGCTAAAGGGTATTCTCAACCTGAAGGTATTGATTATGATGAAACCTATGCTCCAGTGGCTAGACTTGAGGCCATCAGGATATTTCTGGCATTCGCAGCATTTTCAAACTTTAAAGTTTATCAAATGGATGTCAAGAGCGCCTTTCTGAATGGAAAGCTGGATGAAGAGGTATATGTAGAGCAACCTCCTGGTTTTGAAGATCCAGATCATATGGATTTTGTCTTCTTTCTTTTCAAGGCTATCTATGGGCTAAAACAGTCACCAAGAAAATGGTATGACACTCTCTCTGAATTTCTTATTGAAAATAGCTTTATTAGAGGTGTCATAGACAAAACTCTCTTTTCTAAAAAACATAAGAATGATACTATATTAGTCCAAGTCTATGTGGATGATATAATATTTGGGTCTACTAATGATAATCTCTGTAAGAGATTTGCTAAGTTAATGCACAGCAAGTTTGAAATGAGCATGATGGGAGAGCTGAAGTTCTTTCTTGGATTACAAGTAAATCAAAGGTTAGATGGAACATTTATTTGTCAATCCAAGTATCTCAAGGAACTCCTCAAAAAGTACAATCTAGAGGATTCTGCATCAGCAAGGACTCCATCAACTACAGCTGTCAAGCTTGGACCATGTGAAAACTCCATTAAGGTAGATGTCACAAGCTACAGAGGTATGATTGGCTCGTTACTCTATCTTACTGCAAGTAGACCAGATATTATGTATGCTACATGTTTATGTGCAAGGTTCCAAGCGGATCCTAGAGATATTCATCTCGTTGCTGTTAAACGAATCTTAAGATATCTTAAGGGAACACCAAATCTAGGTATTTGGTACCCTAAAGAATCTGGTTTTAACCTTGTCGGATATACAGATTCAGATTATGCAGGAAGTGTTGTTGATAGGAAAAGCACCTCAGGAAGTTGTCAATTCTTAGGAAGCAGGCTAGTCTCATGGTACAGCAAGAAACAGCAAACAGTTTCCAACTCAACGGCCGAGGCTGAATATATTGCTGCTGGAAGCTGCTGTGCTCAGATCTTGTGGATTAGGAACCAACTACGAGACTATGGCTCTGTATTGAACAAGATTCCTATTTTATGTGACAATACAAGTGCAATAGCCATCACCAACAACCCTGTGCAGCACTCGAGGACAAAGCACATTGACATCAGGTATCATTTTATTAGAGAGCACGTCATGAATGGTACTGTTGAACTATTTTTTATTCCAACAGAAGAACAAATAGCAGATATTTTCACTAAACCACTTGACGAATCCACATTTACCAGATTAGTTGGTAAATTGGGCATGTTAAATAGTTTTAGTGATTAATTTAATTAATATCTGGAATCTGTTCTTGAATGAATTTACAAATGAATTTTTCATAAATAAAAAAAAAAAAAAATTTCATTTGCAAATTTATTTTATCATTTTATCATATTTCTTGCTTATTTCTATGTAATATATATTATCTTATCTATGTTATTTACTCTACTTGTTAATTTAAAATATCTCAGAATATTTTATTTCCTCTAAAAATATTTTTCTATGAATTTTATTTGCTAAAATTCAACAGAAATCTATTTTTGGAATAAAAATAATTAATTCTGAAATATTGTCTTTATTTTCTGTAAAAATTTTAAGTATTTATTTCAGTTTTACTATTTTGTAATAAAGTTTCAGTACATTAATAGTAGTCTGTTACTTGCATATTCATTTTGTTTTTCTACTGCAAAGACAATCGGCAAGACAATTAAAATTGTCTTGCTGAAAATCATTTCAGTAAACATGAAAATATAAATCTGTTATGCTTATTTTATCTTATTCTAGAAAGACAATCGGCAAGACAATTGAAATTGTCTTGCTGAAAGTCATTTTAGTAAATAATGACTGCTTATTTTAAAATCAGATTAATTTTATAACTGGCAAGACAATCGGTATGACTATTGATTGTCATGCCAGTAATAAAATTAATATCAGAATAATATTGTTTTATTTTGTACTGGTATGACAATCGGTATGACTATCAGATTGTCATACCAGTTATATTTTTAATACTTATTTTATTTGTTTCATTTCTTTCTTTTGCCTGGTATGACAATCGGTATGACAATCCCGGATTGTCATACCAGCTGTTATATAAGACTATTGCTGTGTTGTGTTAAATCACTTTACACATAGCAGTTCATTTCTCAAAAATTTGAACAGTTTTTTACTCTCTTTTACTCTCTTCTCTCTCCTCGAACAAGAACAAAACCATCAATCCAATTATTTCTTTGCTCGAGTTTTTACTCAGCACTCTTAATCATCACTTTGTGATATATACATACAAGTATATACATAAAGAAGTGCTGCTGAAATTTTCTTAAAAATAAAAGTTATTATAAAAAACGCAAAAATCAAATTAAAATAAGTTTGCCCCTTCAAATTCCATTTTAATTTTAATTTCAGATTTGTGTCTTTTGGTTTATCAAAATTGTGCTTGTGAGTTAAGAACTTTAACGAGATACATTTCGGTCTAAATTTTTCGATTATAATTAATTTAATTCGAATTATTAAATTAATTTAATTAATTCGAATTTTCTTAATATTATTCTTAAAATTCTGAAAAACGTGTGTCTTATTATTATTTTAAATGGCTCTCAATTTCCAAATTGTCGCGCATAATCAAGTTGGTTATTTTAATCCGGAAAAATGTGATGTTGAAAAATTTAAGCCTTGGATTAGATTTTTAAATGATCATTCGATTGTTAGCTCTGCTATTAAATCAAATGTAATTTTAAACGTCGATCTACTTAGACTGATTTGCACAACTTCTACTGTGGCCGATGATTCAAAATCTTTTTCATTCACCATCGCAAACACACAGTATGTAGTTGATGAAACAGTCGTTAATCGTGCTTTAAATTTTCCACTAGACAATTTCTGTAATTTACCCTCTGAAAATGATATCACAAATTTTTTCAATGCCATTCACTATCAGGGGGTGATCAATTTAACCAAACTTTCTAAATCAAATTTGGTGTCTGAATGGGATATATTCTTCGATACACTTTCCAAAGTGTTTGCCAACTGCACAAAATCTAATTTTCATAACATTACTTCCACCCTGCAGTATATTGGTCTTGCGATTGTTTTCAATCAAAGGATCAATTTTGGCAAACTACTTTTTCCCATTCTCTTGAGACGTCTAACTTCTGCTTTACGTGATCATTCTACAAATTGTAGGGTATCATGTTACTATGCTCGTTTTCTTATGCTTATAGCAGATCATCTACTCACCCCTGAACACAAATCACTTTTTGCTAACTCTGCTGTAACTGAACCCCCACCAGTTAGCAAAAAGATTTACACTCGCCAAGACACAACCTTCAAATTTATGCAAGTACCAGTACTTGTATCTGCTTTCATGGCCAATTATATTCCCTTGCCTATTTTTAATCTTCCCGGCCATGAACAGCAACCTCAACCTCCAGTGGTACAAGCCACCCAGGCTCTTCCATTACAGGTAGTAACTCCTCACTCTCACTCTCTTCCTACTTCTGTTAACAGACCCTCAGTGGTTGATAGGGCTGACCATGAAGTTGTAGAACCACAGCTTCAATCCCAGGTCATAGAGCCAAACACAGAGTCTCATTCTATCTCACCCTCTCCCCCACTGTCTAAAATGTTACCCAGAAGATTACTAGGAAGTAGTGCAATGTTAAATATGAGTGAACCCTCAGCTCTGCCTCCTCCTAAGAAAAGAAAAACCTATTCTGAGGCATCTGAAAGCCCATCCTTGTCCTCCCAACAGGACATGGACTTTGAAATGGCCAATGAACAGTTACTAGAGGCATTCTCTCAACAGGATGCATCTATTGAAATTCGCCATCGGGCCATGGCATCTTGTACTGAGTCAAGCACAATTCCATTACTCACAATGGAACCATACACTTCCCCAGATAATACTCAGGACACCCAGCGAGGAGTGCACGTCGAGTCGGTTACAGTGCCTGCCATAGTTACGGCAGAAGAGCAGTCACATGCTTCAGAGGGAAAATCTGACTCTCCGCCATCTTTAATAGAGTCATTTTCTCCCCTCCCAGATCAAACACCTCTGGCTCCCTTATGGGATTCTCCACTCGCAGATTTATCTGGAGAAAGTGGAGGGCAACTCGGTCAATCTATCCCTGAAGCAATTCAGACATCTATTCCAAAAGATTTGATAGCATTGACTGAGGATCGGGACTCGCGAATTCCCATTGCACCACCACTGACCTCTCTTGAAGAGGCTAGGGTGATTTTTAATGCAGGTACACAAGAACAGCAATTGGAAGACTCCTCACGAGCAATCATATTGAGAGAAACACATGCACGTGAGATGAGTGAACCAAATACGAGTGAACTTCAGGTGAGAGCACACACAGACACTGATACTGTCAACCTGTTAGCTCAGATTGCTGCCCTGAAAGAAGAACTTGCTAAAAGTCAAGCTGAAGCTCAAGCATTCAAAGCACAAGTGGTTGAACGGTCTTCTTCTTCCACCTCTGTCGACAATCAGCTTGCAATCATAAGGAATGACATCTCAGATTTAAAGACTACTGTAATACCAAAGCTCAATTCTATTCAGGACACTCCAAACTTATCAGCTGATGACATATCCAACTTCTGCTCCCTACATACAAGAATGACTTCTCTTGAAGACCTCGTTGAGATGAATCATTCACTGGACAACTCAAGATTTCTAAAGATAGAGACGGGCATGGAACATCTAAATGAAGGCATGAAGCACTTATATTACATGATCAAGAATTCTCATTGCCCTAATGAAGAACAAAGAGCTTATTTTGAAGGACCGTCTGGTGGAGGATCAGGCTCTGGAAGTGGTGGAGGGTTCAAAGGAAAGTCAGCAGAGGATCCCTCAACTAAGGGGGAGAAGAAAGGAAGTAGTTCCAAAGGGAAAGAAAAAGATACTTCTGCTGGAGATAAAGGAAAGGCTGATGATGCCTACTACAGTGGAGAATAGGATGACTTCGATATTTTTGACATTCCCACTGAACCAGTTCAGGAAGATAAAGATGGGTTATTTGAAGCTGAAGAAGAAAGTGATTTTGAAGATTGGGAAGAAGAAGATACAGTGGATCCTAGGTTTGAGAAAGAATTTCAGAAAGAGCAGTCAGAGATGCAAAGAAAAGAAGCTGAACTTAAGAAGGTCTCACAGATCATTGACAGGAGAAAAGACATTCAAAGAACAGAAACTCTTCAAAAGCAACGTCTTCATGACATTAAAGCTCAAGAAAGGAGAAGAGATGTCAGACTGAAGATTGGTGGAAAGTGGGATGAAGCTAGGAGAGTACTCGATATGCCTCAGCTATGCACTAACAATGATAGGCAGTTCTTACATCTTCTTGACAAGCTGGAAATCTCAAATCCTAACAATGACATGTACATGAATGCTATCAAGACTGAAGTCTCAAGGATCACAGCTGCTTTTGATAGATCCCTAAATGAGATGAGCATTTTTGTATATTGTCAGAGTGAAGGATCATTCAAGGTGTCACTTCATCTATTTGAGAATCGTTCGTTGTCAGAGATTTGGGTTCTTTTAAACAAAGTGAAAAGAAGCTCAGAGTTGAATGAAGTTCTTCGGGAAAGGCTTAAAGAGTTTGCCAGCAGGGCTAGTCCTCAAGTGGTCGACAATCCTCATCAAGTGAGATTCTTTAAGTCTGATTGTCTTCAAATCTGTCAACTAGATGTACAATCTCTTAAAGACTACTCAGCTAAGCATCTGGTCTGGATGGAACATCATTTGAGAACTGCTGGATATTCATCCATGTTGAAGACTCAAGCTGCTGACTTGATTCAAGCTTATTGTGAGAAGAATGTTAAAAGGTACAATCAACTCAAGAATAAGTTGAAGACAGTTGGAGTTCAACCAGTCAGACCTGCAAGCTTCACTTCAGAAAAGGATCGTGTTTTTGACAAGGAATTGCTTCAAGATTTAGAAGAAGGTGAAGTAAGAAGAGAAGACAACTAAAGTCAATTAGCTCAAAACTCAATGTAATATGATTAGAGCGTTATGAATCAAGATAGTCTAATGTAGTTATATGTTCAGGCTAGAGGAACATCTATCTTGTATTCACTTGTAAATTTCATTTGGAATCTGGAAAATGTTAAATATAATCTAGAACTTTTCTGCTATTTACTTTACATTACTGTTTATATCTTTTTCTTATTTGTTAGTTGAGTTATCCTCTAGGTATTTGTTGTTATTGTCTAACAAGCAAATAGGGGGAGATTGAAAGGCATATGTCATAGCCTACTCGTTCATTCGAGTATTTAACTCAACTCAAATAAGAATGTAATAAGTAAATAGTGGATCAAGCATCAGAGAGATCTCACAAAGTAACATTTGTCAAAGAATAAAGAAACATTGTTCATCTGCAGACTTGAAGATTCACTGGAAGAAGTTCAAGAAGTTGATCATGCCTCAGTGATATAAATCAAGATCGTGGATTTAATCAAGTGACAGAGATCTCGTCAAGGTATCATTTATTACAAGGATTCAATCAGAACAACAAAGTCAAGACATGAAGAAACGTCACGAAAGTTAGTCACTCATGAACCAGACAGTACATCGAGTGTCAGCATTGAAGTGACGGAATTGATTCATAAGTCTCGAAGATTGTCTGAAGAATGGATGCTGCTCAGAGATAGTATTAATTCTCTATTAATTAATTAAGTCATATAATTTAATTAAGAGAATAAATTAAATCTGCAAGGATTAATTTATTGATTAATTGAATTAAATTGATTTATTAATTTAGAATTAATAATAAGGATTTTCAGAATATTAATTGATTAAAATCTGTGATAATTCTAAAAAGACAACTGATTGAACTAGTATGACAATCGGTATGACAATTGATAGTCATACCGAATGTCTTGCTAATTCAGTTGATTGTATTGATAGAATTTTCAATTAGATTAAAATCAATTATGTATTCAGAAAAACAATTTCATTTGAACTAATATGACAATCGGTATGACAATCAATAGTCATACCGAAAGTCTTGCTAGTTCATTTTAATTGTCTTCCTAGCTCTAATAGATTGTCTCACCGAAAGTCTTTCAAGCTCAAATAGATTGTCACACCAGTTCTCAACAACTTCGGCTGTGATTGTTTAAAAACAAAGCAGAAGACACTATCAAACATAATTCAGCAAAAACAGAGCAGCAACATACAGAACAAGAAAAAAAGCAGAGAACAAAAGAAAAATATTTCATCTTCCATCTGCTTATTCAAGATCAAATATTCTAGCTTGTTAATGTTAAATCCAAACCACTAGAATTACTTATCTTGTTCTTGTATATCAATCTAGCGGATTAAAATCCCTAGAACTTAATCTCAAATCGCTTTTAGCATTTGATCTTTTAATTACAAAAATAGAAAAAGTTCATGTCGAATTTATTCTAAATTTGTAATAATTGATTTGAGATTAATCCCTTGTAACCGATACCGTAGTTGTAACACCTTTCAAGTTTAATAAAAGTTTTATTTAACTTGAATTTTGTTTCACAATTTTATTCCGCATTTTATTTTGACGAAACGGTATTGTTTGCATTCAACCCCCCCTTCTACAAACAAATTGGGACCTAACAATACTGATTTTTTTTATATTAATGAATAAAAACTGATTACAATACTCTCTCAAAGGATGAACATGTATCCTTGAGAGCTGCTAGGTTATATGAATGATATATCAATTCGAACATATTTAGTGTAAACCTAACCTATACTTATATACTGCATAACTACACAATCAATCTAGAAAATATGTTACAATTGAATAAGGAATCCTAATAAATATCCATCTATTGATTTCTACAATAAGTAAAGTCCTACACTGACATATCTCTGGAAATATATTTTCCTGTGATATCTCCTGATTTCCATCTTGAAAAATAATGATATTAAAAAATATTGATGACAAATACTGATCAACAAATACTGACGATAAATGTTGATGACGTCATCTCTGTTAAACTCTGATATCAAAGGCCGATGGCAAACTCTGATAGCTAATTACTGATATCATTAATTTCATCTAACAACTTCCCCTAACTTGTGTATTATAAAAATATGTACTAGTTTCCAATTGATGATGTCAAAACTATCTAAATACATAAATAAATATATATGTTGTTGGATTTTAAATGCAGCGGAGGCATGGCAAAACACTTTTACACATATAAAATCCAAATAAAAGCATATAAATCGTGGTAAAAACATAGGGATCGAATCTAACCTTTAAAATAATTCGGAGACAACGATCAGAGATCCTTAGCAGTTGCTCCTCAAGTGTGAAGCACTCCACCGGTATCCACCAAGAAAATGATGTTAAGGAGGAGGAAGGAGGTGGAGAGAATTGGGTTTTCCAAACTTTTTGGGTTTTTGGGGTTCGAATAAAATATAGGGTCTATAATAGTATATTTATAGGCAAAATTTTCAGCTGAAATTTTCCCATAAATATTATTATTATTATCCCAATTATTATTCTCATTAATAATTAAAACACCTTTTAATTATTAATCCTTTTTCTAAACACTTTAGAAATAATTCTCTCTCTTGATTTAATTTCCAAAAATTAAATCCTTAATTAATAATATTAAGAACTTTTCTTAATTAATTTATAATCAATTAAATCTCATTTAATCAATTATTAAATTTGCCAATTAATTATTTATTTCATAAATAAATAATTATTAGCCATTATTAATTAATTCCTCCACCATTAAATCATTCTCTTTTTATGGTGTGACCCTGTAGGTTCAATATTAAGCCAGTAGTAGAAATAAATAATAATATAACTATTTTATCATTATTTATATAAATTCTCTAATTTATTAAATATGATTAATTAATTAATCACATTTATTCTACATCGTGAGGGATACTTCTCAGCATATCGCGACTATCCGAATAATATGAATTCACTGCTTAGAATACCAAGAACCTATTCAGTGAATAGTTACCGTACAATAAACTCCTTCTACCCTACAATGTCCCGATTAAATACAAGGCATGAATCTCGTGTCAAGCCTATCTAATTCAATCACTTGCTTACCATTTACTATGCGTAGTTCTATGCAAATTAGAAACTCCTTTCTAATTTCATTTACTCTGGCCAAAGATTCATTAACTAGCATAAGTGGATCAGCCTTGAACATTCGCTTCCTTCACTGGAAGGGGTAGATCCTTTATTGATCATACACTATCTTCGTGTACAAATTCCTATACCCAGTAGAGCCCTAATAATTGTCCCTGGAGACTAAGAACTAAACCAAAGCATAGTTCAGTGTACACAAGATGACTATGATGACCTCAAGTCTAAGGATACTTGTACAACTATCATTATGTGAACAACAGCTGACACGTGAGTGAACTCCATCAGTTGTTCAGCTGGGCGAATCATGTTCAGTGAACTTATTCTATAATAAGCACCTACATACTAGCTATAGTGTCACCACACAAATGTCTATGAGAACAGACATCCTTCATAATGAAGCAAGCATAGTATGTACCGATCTTTGCGGATTATTAATTACCAGTTAGTAATCCTATGACCAGGAACTATTTAAGTTTAGAGTTATCATCTTTTAGGTCTCACTATTATGATCTCATCATAATCCATAAAAAGCTTTACTCTAAACTATGGTATATCTTATTTAAACACTTAAATAGATATAGCCCGTAATAAAACAAAAACAAGTCTTTTATTAATATCAATGAAATCAAAACAGATTACATAGGAAGTTATTCTTAAATCCTAATACATAATTGGACTTAGGACATATTCCTTTCAATCTCCCACTTGTACTAAAGCCAATCACTCTGGTATCTAATACCCATCTTGTCTTTATGACGATCAAAGTGACTGTCATAAAGTAGCTTTGTGAGTGGGTCTGCTATGTTGTTATGTGTGTCAACTCTAATTCAATACAATATAAGAAATGTTACCGCGCTCCCACTAACCCTTTTGTAGACGCATGGTTCATCTACATTTTTGATAAAATCAAACTCTTTGATTGTCTCATCAAAACGAATGTTCGATCTTTCGAGAAGCTTGCTTTAAACCACATATGGTTCGCAGTAGCTTACACACAAGGCTTTCATTTCCCTTGGAAAGAAAACCATTTGGCTATATGCCAGATCTCATAGTCGTAGTAAGCAGCAATCGCAAGCAAAATCCTAACTGATTTTAACAGGGCTATAGGTAAAAAGTTTTATCAAAGTCAATCCATTGCCTTTGTTTGAATCCTTTTGCCAAAAGCCTGGCCTTAAAGGTCTCCACCTGGCCATCTGCTATAATCTATCTTTTGTATACCGTATACATAGATTCCATTCCGAATTTCATGGCACTATGCCATTTCTCTGAGTCAACACTACTCATAGCCTCATTATAGGTTACATGGTCGTCATCATCAATGATCGACAACTCATTGTCATTCTCAATGACAAGGCCATATTACCTCTCAGGTTGGTGAGACACTCTCCCTGATCTATGAATGGGCTGCTCCACAAAAGGTTGTTCAGTCAGAACAGGTGTTTCCACTTGATCCGTAGTAGTTTGTGCTTCTTGAACTTCATCAAGTTCAATTTTGCTCCCACTGTTTCCTTCAAGGATAAACTCCTTTTCCAAGAAGGTAGCATGTCTGGAGACAAACACCCGATGATTGGTGTAAAAGTAATATCCTAAAGTCTCTTTAGGATATCCCACAAAACTACATTTTACGGATCGATATTCCAGCTTATCAGGGTCAACTTACTTGACATAAGCTGGACATCCCCAAATCTTAACGTGTTTAAGACTCGGTTTCCTTTCTTTCCATATCTCATACAGAGTTTGAGGAACAGATTTGGAAGGCACCTTATTCAGTAAATATGATGAGGTTTCCAATGCATTACCCCATAGGAATACTGGAAGATTTGCATAGCTCATCATGGACCGAACTATGTCTAACAAAGTTCGATTTCTCCTTTTAGATACCAATCTGGAGGCGTCCACTGGGAGACTATACCATTTACTTTGAGATAATCTAGAAACACTCCATTAAAGTGTTCACCACCTCGATCTGATCGAAGAGTTATAATACTATGTTTGGTTATTTCTCCACTTCATACTTATACTCTTTGAACTTTTCAAAGGCTTCAGACTTGTGTTTCATCAAACACATATCCGAATTTAGATCTATCATCTATGAAAGTAATGAAGTATGAAAATCCACCCATGGCTTGCGTAGACATTGGTCCACATACATCTGTGTCTACCATTCCTAGCAAATTTGCAGCCCTCTCTCCATGTCTACTAAATGGAGACTGCAGTGCCACAATGAAGTGAGATTTTCATCATCCATTTTCTTATATTAGTTTGTTCAATCTGAAGTAAATTATGTCACATTTATACAGACCATTATTTAAAGCACCACGTCCATAAAGAATATTATCTCTAAGAATATAACATTCATTATTCTCAATAATAAATGAAAATCCATCCAAGTCTAACATGGGAATAATATTCCTCACAATCGAGGGAACAAAATAACAATTATTTCAAACAATAGTCTTGCCCGTAGGCCAATGTAAATGAAATGATTCTACATCTTCAGCAGCAACTCTTGCTCCATTTCCCATCAGTAGAATCACCTCCTCGTCCTCAATAGTCCTACTTCTCCTTGGTCCCTGTAACAAATTGCAGATTTTAGAACCACAGGCGGTATCTAATACCCAAGTAGAAATTTGATTTAATGACATATTCACTTCTATCATGAACATACCTTAATCAGAAGCGGTAGTCTCACTACCCTTCTTCTTCTTCAATTCTGTAAGGTAAACCTTGCAGTTCCTCTTCCAGTGCCCCACCTTGTTACAGTGAAAGCAAACAACTTTGCTCTTGGGGTCTTCAGCTTTTGGTGGAACCGGCGTTTTCTCACCTACTTTCTTCTTCTTGGACGAGTTCCTCTTCCTTTTCTTAGGATTGCAACCTTCACCAATTAGAAGAACAGAACTCTTCTTAGGGGGAAAATTTGATTCCGCAGTCTTCAACATGTTGTGGAGTTCTGGCAGGCTGATATCCAACTTATTCATGTGAAAGTTCACAACAAACTGCGAGAACGAACTCAGAAGCGATTGCAAGACCAAGTCTTGGTTCAGCTCCCCATCCATGGCAAAACCAAGTTGTCCAAGACGTTCAATCAAATTGATCATCTTAAGTACATGGTCATTCATAGATGATCCCTCAGACATCCTACAACCGAACAACTCCTTCGATATCTCATATCGAGCTGTCCTCCCCGCCACATCATACAACTCTTGTAGATGCATGAGGATAGTGTGAGCATCCATATGCTCATGTTGCTTCTGTAGCTCAATGTTCATGGAAGCTAGCATGATGCATTGAGCAACATTTGCATCATCTATCCACTTACGATACACAACATGTTCATCATTATGTGCATCACTAGTAGGTTTAGTAGGCTTAGGTGAGTCAATCACGTATTCCAGCTTCTCAATCCTGAGAACAATTCTCAAGTTTCGAAGCCAGTCAGCATAATTAGGACCAATCAATTTGTGAGCATCTAGTATGCTCCTGAGTGATAGTGCAAAAGACATAACGTACAAAGTAAATATGTAAATGATAAACACATAACAACACTTAGCAAATATTCGATTTCATTTCAAAACACTATACGAATCGGGTCTTTATTCATAAGTGGCTCCCACTAGTTTATCTAATTTATTCAACCCCCTACGTGAAAAATTAAGCATTCATAATGCTAGTGGGAATAGGGATCCTACATTCCATTACACAACCCCGGCTGTGGCACGAAACGCCATGTAATGTTCAATAGGCAGACAACTCTTGTCAATTACATCTAATGTTATTCCCTAATCAAACTTTAGCCTCTTGAATAATTGAGTCACGGCTGTGGCACGACAAACTCAATATTCTAAGTCAAGTCTAACCCAACATTCTCTACAATTGAATCAGTCCCCAAAGGCCCACGGCTGTGGCATGTAACGACCTTTAGATTCTTATTCAATGTACACATCTCTATATAATAGACAAGTATTTCTTATTTCGAAATCAAAGCCCTCGGCTGTGGCACGAAACGACAATGATTCAAAAATAAGAACTAATTTTCTATCATATTGGAAGGCTATGACAGACACAAGCCCGTTGTGTCATTGGCCAATTACTACTTGATATTATTTAATTTTAGAGGGATTATATTACGTTACAATCATAATCATATTATAAAGAGATTCTTCCTTTTAAATTAAATATTTCAAATCAATAATCAATAATCAGATGATTCCCAGATCGGGTGGAGCATGGTCAAGAGGCGTCACTTAATAACCCTTTCTTACAGATAGAAATCTGTTGTTGACAGAATCATCCTTTCTCTCATATCAAAAATTCATATTCAATTACGTGTTTCATAAACACATGAATCTCATGATTGTATTCATAATATTATTATTAAGGTTATGAAACAATTTCACTATAATAGGTTGTCTAACAAACGCCTTATGTTCATTTAAGTTCACCTAAATCTATCATCGCATGATAAACTAAGCATATATCACATATATAAACATGAATAAATATCAAGGTAGGCATGTTATATCGTCTAGCACATTAGTCTAAGCATTATACATCTCTATGTATCATATGAAGCATTTAAAAGTAGTTAAAATAGCTAAAAACAGCTTTAAAACACTTCCGGAAATATAAAATGTTCAAAACTTTTATATAAACTAAAATTGATCACTCCATTAGATCCGTCTCGGAAAAATAAATCCAACGGTATATTGCACGCCCAAAACGGAGTTACAAAACTCCCAGAAAATCAAATTTAATGTGGACAGTCGGGCTGTAACGCATTACAGGAACGCGTTACAAGCCCTGTAACGCATTCCGGTGATGCGTTACAACCCTTTTAAGCCATTAAAAGGTGTAACGCATTCCGTGAATGCGCCACAGGGTGTAACGCATTCCCGGAATTCGCGACACCCCCCCTTTTTTTTTTGCAGCAGCCGCCGTTTTTATTCCTAGAACTCCGTGCTTGTGTTTTCTTTCTCCGTGCAACAGCATTCAACCGTACATCAACCAACACATCCAGACAAGGAACAGCAGCAGATACAAACATATATATATACTATATATACATATATTTACTTATTTAATTACGAATTTTAATTACAAGAACTTCAAAAATTCATAATAAAAATCTATACATCATAAAATTATGAAAAAAATACCCAGACGATCTACAACACTTGTAGAACCCAGATCAACATTCAAAATTATTCTGAGAAACGATTTCTCATCAGACAAAATTAATCCATGATATAACTTGTAAAAATCATAATTAATTCATACAAGCAGATAAAATTCTGAAATTTTTACCACAGAACTATATGCATACAACCTATGCTCTGATACCATTGTTGGATTTTAAACGCAGTGGAGGCATGGCAAAACACTTTTACACATATAAAATCCAAATAAAAGCATATAAATCGTGGTAAAAACATAGGGATCGAATCTAACCTTTAAAATAATTCGGAGACAACGATCAGAGATCCTTAGCAGTTGCTCCTCAAGTGTGAAGCACTCCACCGGTATCCACCAAGAAAACGATGTTAAGGAGGAGGAAGGAGGTGGAGAGAATTGGGTTTTCCAAAATTTTTGGATTTTTGGGGTTCGAATAAAATATAGGGTCTATAATAGTATATTTATAGGCAAAATTTTCAGCTGAAATTCTCCCATAAATATTATTATTATTATCCCAATTATTATTCTCATTAATAATTAAAACACCTTTTAATTATTAATCCTTTTTCTAAACACTTTAGAAACAATTCTCTCTCTTGATTTAATTTCCAAAAATTAAATCCTTAATTAATAATATTAAGAACTTTTCTTAATTAATTTATAATCAATTAAATCTCATTTAATCAATTATTAAATTTTCCAATTAATTATTTATTTCACAAATAAATAATTATTAGCCATTATTAATTAATTCCTCCACCATTAAATCATTCTCTTTTTATGGTGTGACCCTGTAGGTTCAATATTAAGCCGATAGTAGAAATAAATAATAATAAAACTATTTTATCATTATTTATATAAATTCTCTAATTTATTAAATATGATTAATTAATTAATCACATTTATTCTACATCGTGAGGGATACTTCTCAGCATATCGCGACTATCCGGATAATATGAATTCACTGCTTAGAATACCAAGAACCTATTCAGTAAATAGTTACCGTACAATAAACTCCTTCTACCCTACAATGTCCCGATCAAATACAAGGCATGGATCTCGTGTCAAGCCTATCTAATTTAGTCACTTGCTTACCATTTACTATGCTCAGTTCTATGCAAATTAGAAACTCCTTTTTAATTTCATTCACTCTGGCCAGAGATTCCTGAACTAGCATAAGTGGATCAGCCTTGAACATTCGCTTCCTTCACTGGAAGGGGTAGATCCTTTATTGATCATACACTATCTTCGTGTACAAATTCCTATACCCAGTAGAGCCCTAATAATTGTCCCTGGAGACTAAGAACTAAACCAAAGCATAGTTCAGTGTACACAAGATGACTATGATGACCTCAAGTCTAAGGATACTTGTACAACTATCACTATGTGAACAACTGCTGATACGTGAGTGAACTCCATCAGTTGTTCAGCTGTGCGAGTCATGTTCAGTGAACTTATTCTATAATAAGCACCTACATACTAGCTATAGTGTCACCACACAAATGTCTATGAGAACAGACATCCTTCATAATGAAGCAAGCATAGTATGTACCGATCTTTGCGGATTATTAATTACCAGTTAGTAATCCTATGATCAGGAACTATTTAAGTTTAGAGTTTTCACTTTACTCTAAACTATGGTATATCTTATTTAAACACTTAAATAGATAGAGCCCGTAATAAAAACAAAACAAGTCTTTTATTAATATCAATGAAATCAAAACAGATTACATAAAAAGTTATTCCTAAATCCTAATACATGATTGGACTTAGGACATATTCCTTTCAATCTCCCACTTGTACTAAAGCCAATCACTCTAGTATCTAATACCCATCTTGTGTTTATGACGATCAAAGTGACTTTCATAAAGTAGCTTTGTGAGTGGGTCTGCTATGTTGTTATGTGTGTCAACTCTAATTCATCCATATCGTGCTCCCACTAACCCTTTTGTAGACACATGGTTCATCTACGTTTTTCATAAACCCAAGCTCTTTGATTGTCTCATCAAAACGGATGTTCCATCTACGGAAGCTTGCTTTAAACCACATATGGTTCGCAGCAGCTTACATACTAGGTTTTCATTTCTCTTGGAAAGAAAACCATCTGGCTATTTGCCAGATCTCATAGTCGTAGTAAGCAGCATTCGCAAGCAAAATCCGAACTGATTATAACAGGGCTACAGGTAAAAGGTTTCATCAAAGTCAATCCATTGCCTTTGTTTGAATTCTTTTGCCACAAGCCTGGCCTTAAAGGTCTCCACCTGGCCATCTGCTCTAATCATTCTTTTGTATCCCGTATACATAGATTTCATTCCGGATTTCATGGCACTATGCCATTTCTCTAAGTCAACACTACTCATAGCCTCATTATAGGTCACAGGGTCGTCATCATCAATGATCGACAACTCATTGTCATTCTCAATGACAAGGCCATATTACCTCTCAGGTTGGCGAGACACTCTCCCTGACCTACGAATGGGCTGTTCCACAGAAGGTTGTTCAGTCAGAACAGGTGTTTCCACTTGATCCGTAGTAGTTTGTGCTTCTTGAACTTCATCAAGTTCAATTTTGCTCCCACTATTTCCTTCAAGGATAAACTCCTTTTCCAAGAAGGTAGCATGTCTGGAGACAAACACCCGATGATCGGTGTAAAAGTAATACCCTAAAATCTCTTTAGGATATCCCACAAAACTACATTTTACGGATCGATATTCCAGCTTATCTGGTTCAACTTTCTTGACATAAGCTGGACATCCCCAAATCTTAACGTGTTTAAGACTCGGTTTCCTTTCTTTCCATATCTCATACGGAGTTTGAGGACCAGATTTGGAAAGCACCTTATTCAGTAAATATGCTGAGGTTTCCAATGCGTAACCCCATAGGAATACTGGAAGATTTGCATAGCTCATCATGGACCGAACTATGTCTAACAAAGTTCGATTTCTCCTTTCAGATACCAATCTAGAGGCGTCCACTGGGAGACTATACCATTTACTTTGAGATAATCCAGAAACTCTCCATTCAAGTATTCACCACCTCGATCTAATCGAAGAATTATAATACTATGTTTGGTTTGTTTCTCAACTTCATACTTATACTCTTTGAACTTTTCAAAGGCTTCAGACTTGTGTTTCATCAAACACATATCCGAATCTGGATCTATTATCCATGAAAGTAATGAAGTATGAAAATCCACCCATGGCTTGCGTAGACATTGGTCCACATACATCTGTGTGTACCATTCCTAGCAAATTTGCAGCCCTCTCTCCATGTCTACTAAATGGAGACTGCAGTGCCACAATGAAGTGAGATTTTCATCATCCCTTTTCTTTTATTAGTTTGTTCAATCTGAAGTAAATTATATCACATTTATACAAATCATTATTTAAAGTACCACATCCATAAAGAATATTATCTCTAAGAATAGAACATTCATTATTCTCAATAATAAATGAAAATCCAGCCAAGTCTAACATGGGAATAGAAATAATATTCCTCACAATCGAGGGAACAAAATAACAATTATTTAAAACAATAGTCTTGCCCGTAGGCATATGTAAATGAAATGAATCTACATCTTCAGCAGCAACTCTTGCTCCATTTTCCATCAGTAGAATCACCTCCTCTTCCTCAAGAGTCCTACTTCTCCTTAGTCCCTGCAACAAATTGCAGATATGAGAACCACAGGCGGTATCTAATACCCAAGTAGAAATTTGATTTAATGACATATTCACTTCTATCATGAACATACCTGAATCAGAAACGGTAGTCTCACTACCCTTCTTCTTCTTCAATTCTGCAAGGTAAACCTTGCAGTTCCTCTTCCAGTGCCCCACCTTGTTACAGTGAAAGCAAACAACTTTGCTCTTGGGGTCTTCAGCTTTTGGTGGAACCGGCATTTTCTCACCTACTTTCTTCTTCTTGGAAGGGTTCCTCTTCCTTTTCTTAGGATTGGAACCTTCACCATTTACAAGAACAAAACTCTTGTTAGGGGGAAAATTCGATTCCGCAGTCTTCAACATGTTGTGGAGTTCAGGCAGGCTAACATCCAACTTATTCATGTGAAAGTTCACAACAAACTGCGAGAACGAACTCGGAAGTGATTGCAAGACCAAGTCTTGGCTCAGCTCCCCATCCATGGCAAATCCAAGTTGTCTAAGACGTTCAATCAAATTGATCATCTTAAGTACATGGTCATTCACAGATGATCCCTCAGACATCCTACAACCGAATAGCTCTTTCGATATCTCATATCGAGCTATCCTCCCTGCCACATCATACAACTCTTGTAGATGCATGAGGATAGTGTGAGCATCCATATGCTCATGTTGCTTCTGTAGCTCAATGTTCATGGAAGCTAGCATGATGCATTGAGCAACATTTGCATCATCTACCCACTTACGATACACAACATGTTCATCATTATGTGCATCACCAGCAGGTTCAGTAGGCTTAGGTGAGTCAATCACGTATTCCAGCTTCTCAATCCTGAGAACAATTCTCAAGTTTCGAAGCCAGTAAGCATAATTAGGACCAGTCAACTTGTGAGCATCTAGTATGAACCTGAGTGATAGTGCAGAAGACATAATGTATATTGTAAATCTGTAAATGATAAACACATAACAACACTTAGCAAATATTCGATTTCATTTTAAAACACTATATGAATCGGGTCTTTATTCATAAGTGGCTCCCACTAGTTTATCTAATTTATTCAACTCCCTACGTGAAAAATTAAGCATTCATAATGCTAGTGGGAATAGGGATCCTACATTCCATCACACAACCTCGGCTGTGGCACGAAACGCCATGTAATGTTCAATAGGCAGACAACTCTTGTCAATTACATCTTATGTTATTCCCTAATCAAACTTTAGCCTCTTGAATACTTGAGTCACGGCTGTGGCACGACAAACTCAATATTCTAAGTCAAGTATAACCCAACATTCCTTCCAATTGAATTAGTCTCCAACGGCCCACGGCTGTGGCACGTAACGACCTTTAGATTCTAATTCAATGTACACATCTCTATGTAATAGAAAAGTATTTCTTATTTCGAAATCAAAGCCCTCGGCTGTAGCACGAAATGACAATGATTCAAAAATAAGAACTACTTTTCTATCATGTTGGAAGGCTATGACCGACACAAGCCCGTTGTGTCATTGGCCAATTACTACTTGATATTATTTAATTTTAGAGGGATTATATTACGTTACAATCATAATCATATTATAAAGAGATTCTTCCTTTTAAATTAAATATTTCAAATCAATAATCAATAACCAGATGATTCCCAGATCGGGTGGAGCATTGTCAAGAGGCGTCACTTAATAACCCTTTCTTACAGATAGAAATCTGTTGTTGACAGAATCATCCTTTCTCTCAATATTGAAATTTCATATTCAATTACGTATTTCATAAACACAAGAATCTCATGATTGTATTCATAATATTGTTATTAAGGTTATGAAACAATTTCACTATACTAGGTTGTCTAACAAACACCTTATGTTCATTTAAGTTCACCTAAATCTATCATCGCATGATAAAATAAGCATATATCACATATATAAACATGAATAAACATCAAGGTAGGCATGTTACATCATCTAGCATATAGGTCTAAGCATTATACATCTCTATGTATCACATGAAGCATTTAAAAGAAATTAAAACAGTCAAACATAGCTTTAAAACACTTCCGGAAATATAAACAGTTTAAAACTTTTATATAAACTAAAATTTGATCACACCATTAGATCCGTCTCTGAAAAACGAATCCAACGGTATATTGCACGCCTAAAACGGAGTTACGAAACTCCCTGAAATCAAATTTAAAAATAACAGACGGGCTGTAACGCATTACAGGAACGCGTTACAAGCCCTGTAACGTATTCCGGTGATGCGTTACAACCCTTTTAAGCCATTAAAAGGTGTAACGCATTCCGCGAATGCGCCACAGGGTGTAACGCATTCCCGGAATGCGCGACACCCCTTTCCGCCGCCTGACAGTTCTCGCACGGAAATCCGTGCCGCTTGACATCTCTGTTCTCTGTCTGCTTGTCTGTGCTTGTCTTCTTGTCTTCTTCCTTTTCCGTGCAGCACAGAAACAACAACAGAGCAGATATATACATACATACTTACAATTTATATATATATATGATTATTTAATTACGAATTTAATTGCAAGATCTTCAAAAATTCATAATAAAAAATCTATACATCATAAAATTATGAAAAAAATACCCAAACGATCTACAACACTTGTAGAACCCAGATCAACATTCAAAATTATTCTGAGAAATGATTTCTCATCAGACAAAATTAATCCATGATATAACTTGTAAAAATCATAATTAATTCATACAAGCACAAAAAATTCTGAAATTTTTACCACAGATCTATATGCATACAACCTATGCTCTGATACCATTGTTGGATTTTAAGCGCAGCGGAGGCATGGTAAAACACTTCTACACATATAAAATCCAAATAAAAGCATATAAATCTTGGTAAAAACATATGAATCGATTACTAACCTTTAATATGCGATCCAAAAGCAACGATCGGAGATCCTTAGCAGCTGCTCCTCAAACGTGAAGCACTCCACCGGTATCCACCAAGAAAACGACGTTAAGGAGGAGGAGGAGGTGGAGAGAATTAGGTTTTATAAAATTTTGGGGTTAGAATAAAAATAGGGTTTATAATAGTATATTTATAGGCAAAATTTTCAGCTGAAATTTTCCCATAAATATTATTATTATTATCCCATTTATTATTCTCATTAATAATTAAAATACCTTTTAATTATTAATCCTTTTTCTAAACACTTTAGAAACAATTCTCTCTCTTGATTTAATTTCCAAAAAATTAAATCCTTAATTAATAATATTAAGAACTTTTCTTAATTAATTTATAATCAATTAAATCTCATTTAATCAATTATTAAATTTGCCAATTAATTATTTATTTCACAAATAAATAATTATTAGCCATTATTAATTAATTCCTCCACCATTAAATCATTCTCTTTTTATGGTGTGACCCTGTAGGTTCAATATTAAGCCGGTAGTAGAAATAAATAATAATAAAACTATTTTATCATTATTTATATAAATTCTCTAATTTATTAAATATGATTAATTAATTAATCACATTTATTCTACATCGTGAGGGATACTTCTCAGCATATCGCGACGATCCGGATAATATGAATTCACTGCTTACAATACCAAGAACCTATTCAGTGAATAGTTACAGTACAATAAACTCCTTCTACCCTACAATGTCCTGATCAAATACAAGGCATGGATCTCTTGTCAAGCCTATCTAATTTAATCACTTGCTTACCATTTACTATGCTCAGTTCTATGTAAATTAGAAACTCCTTTCTAATTTCATTCACTCTGGCCAGAGATTCCTGAACTAGCATAAGTGGATCAGCCTTGAACATTCGCTTCCTTCACTGGAAGGGGTAGATCCTTTATTGATCTTACACTATCTTCGTGTACAAATTCCTATACCCAGTAGAGCCCTAATAATTATCCCTGGAGACTAAGAACTAAACCAAAGCATAGTTCAGTGTAGACAAGATGACTATGATGACCTCAAGTCTAAGGATACTTGTACAACTATCACTTTTTGAACAACTGCTGACACGTAAGTGAACTCCATCAGTTGTTCAGCTGTGCGAGTCATGTTCAGTGAACTTATTCTATAATAAGCACCTACATACTAGCTATAATGTCACCACACAAATGTCTATGAGAACAGACATCCTTCATAATGAAGCAAGCATAGTATGTACCGATCTTTGCGGATTATTAATTACCAGTTAGTAATCCTATGATCAGGAACTATTTAAGTTTAGAGTTTTCATCTTTTAGGTCTCACTATTATGATCTCATCATAATCCATAAAAAGCTTTACTCTAAACTATGGTATATCTTATTTAAACACTTAAATAGATAGAGCCCGTAATAAAAACAAAACAAGTCTTTTATTAATATCAATGAAATTAAAACAGATTACATAAAAAGTTATTCCTAAATCCTAATACATGATTGGACTTAGGACATATTCCTTTCAGTTATATCTACTGAAGAACCAATATTTAAATCTAACTTGGTTGTAGTGGCCATGAGAGTTGTTGCATTTGAACTGTCTTGCATCCCAAATCTTTTAACTAAATTCTTGGTATATTTTTCTTCATTGATGAAGATCCCTTCATCAGCCTGCTTGACTTGTAATCCCAGAAAATAACTTATTTCTCCTATCATGCTCATTTGATATCTAGACTACATTAGCTTGAAAAATCTCTCATAAAGTTTAACATTAGTAGAGCAAAAAATGATATTATCAACAGATATCTGAACTAACAACAAGTCTTTACCATGGTATTTATAAAATAGAGATTTCAATAGTACCTCTTTTGAAACCACTTTCCAATAGGAATTGAGCAAGTGTTTCATACCAGGTTTTTGGAGCTTGCTTTAGTCCATAAAGTGCCTTATCCAACTTATAAACATAGTTTGGATATTTTGGATCAATAAACCCTGGAAGCTGTTCAAAATAAACTTTCTCATCAAGTTCACTATTCAGAAATGCACTCTTCACATCTATTTGAAACACCTTGAATTTCATGTGAGCAGCATAGGCAAGAAAAATTCTGATGGCCTCAAGCCTTGCAACTGGAGCAAAAGTCTCATCATAATCAATGACATTTTGCTAGAATAACCCTTTGCAACCAACCTTGCTTTATTCCTTGTAATAATTCCCTCACTGTCTATCTTGTTTCAGAACACCCATTTTGTACCAACTACTGATGTATTCTTTGGTCTTGGTACTAACATCTAGACTTTGTTCCTTTCAAATTCATTGAGCTCCTCTTGCATTGTTGTGATCCAATCAGCATCTTGAAGAGCTTCTTCCACTTTCTTATGTTCAGTTTGAGATAGAAAAGAATAGTAGAGGTATTCATTTTAAGTGGCTTTTCTAGTCTTGACACCACTATCAGGATTTCCTATGATTAAGTCAGGTGTGTGTGACTTAGTCCATTTTCTTGCAAAAGGAAGTTGACTTCTAGAAGTAGACCCTTGATCCATGAAGGCTCTAGTCTCACTTTATTGTGTACCATCATTATTCCCTGATAAAGTATTTACTGATGTTTCTTGATTTGAATCACTTAAACTTGACTTTCGATGTGAATCATGGTGCCACCCTCAAAATATGGTTTAGTATTTACAGTATTGCCACTGACATGTGGATCATCAGAGTTTAAAGTGATATCAGGATTTGTAGTTTCAGAGTTTTTCAGGTCATTAAGATTTAATTGTTCAGCATATGGTACTTTATTTTCGAATCTTAATTTTTCGTGATCATCTACATCTTCTAGACCTGTAATCTTCTTGTCATCAAAAGATAAATGAATAGATTTCATGATCACTCTAGTTCTCAGATTATAAACTCTAAAATCTTTTGTTGACAGTGGATATCCAACAAAAATGCTTTCATCATCTTTTTAATCAAATTTTATAAGCTGCTCAAGATAAGTTTTGAGAACAAAACATTTTCAGCCAAAGATATGAAAGTACTTCAAATTTGGATTATTTACCTTCACCATCTCAAATGGTGTTTTACCACGCTTGTTTATCAATATTGCATTTTTGTGTGAAGCATGTAGTTTGCACAGCCTCAGCGCAGAAATAGGTTGGAAATTTTGCTTCTTCAAACATGGTCCTTGCAGCTTTTATAAGAGTTATGTTCTTTCTTTCAACAACTCCATTCTGCTGTAGAGTTCCAGGGGCAGAAAATTCCTGTTTGATCTCCTTGTACTCACAAAATTATTCTATAGTGTTGTTCTTCAATTCAGTTCCATTGTCACTTCTAATGATTTTTACTTTGTATGTTGATCCCTTTTCGACTTCCCTTACATGATCAAGAAAAATGGATGGAGTCTCATCCTTGGTGTGCAGAAAATACACCCATGTGTATCTTGTATACTCATCAACAATCACAAGTGCATATCTCTTCTTTGCAATAGACATTATATTTACTATACCAAAAAGATCAATATAAAGCAAGTGAAATAGTTCAAGAATTGAGGATCCAGTCTTACTCTTGAAAGATAATTTCCTTAATTTGGCCTTCTGACAAGAGTAACATATGCCATCAGGAGTAAACACTATATTTGGAAATCCTCTAACAAGATGTTTCTTTACAAGTTCATTGATGTTGTTGAAGTTGAGATGAGAAAGTCTTGTATGTCAGTTCCAGCTGTCTTCCACAGTTGCTCTACTCAATAAACATATTTCAAAACCATTAGTATTTGTAGAGACCCTAGCTTCATGTAAGTTACCATGTCTATAACTAGTCATTGCAATATTTCCATCTGAATCACTGACAATTTCATAATATTCTTTATAAAAGGTCACATGATAACCTATGTCTTAGATTTGATTCACACTGATCAGATTATGCTTGAGTCCTGCAATTAGAGCTATATCTTCAATAATTACATTTTCAAGTTTAATTTTGCCATATCCCAAAGTTTTTTCTAAGTTGCCATCTTCATAAGAAACACTTGGGCCAACCTTCCCCTTAAACTCTGATAGCATGGATTTATTTCCAGTCATATATCCTGAATATCTACTGTCCAAAACTAGAGAATTTTTCCTGTTACCCTGTAATCAGATAACAATTAATTAGTGTTTTTAAGGACCCAGACTTGTTTGGATCCTTTGGCCTTTTAAAGTTTGTTAACATTTATAGCAGAAGACTTTACATCAGAGTTTATACTAACCTTCTTAATATCAGAGTTTACAAATGCATAAATAACTTTTATTTTATTTAAGGAGGGTTTTAGTTCATAATAATCATAATATAAACTATGATACTCTTTACATGTGTAAATTGAATGCCAAACACTACTACAATAAAAACATGGATTATGTGGTTTATATCTAAATGTTGTATTCTTAAACTCTGATTTAGTAGGAACAGTGTTTATTCCCTTATTCTTCCTGCAAGCAACAATAAGATGATTAGTACTTCCACAGTTTAAACAAGCCTTTCTAGGTGCATTAGGAATGGTTTTGTATTTGTTTTTCTTATTGACACCTACTTTTCCATTTCTATTTTTCCTAGGTTATTTTTCTTTGTTTTTCATTTTTACTTCCTTCAGCTTTTGATTAAGCTGTTTCTGAGTCTTTAAACCAACATCTACTGACTTGGTGTGAACTTGTTCACACTTATCAGTTTTTAAGCTAGACTTATGTGTTGAGTTTGAACCTATTTCATTTACTGACTTGACAGTATCAACTCTTAAGTTAAACTTAACAGGCTTTAACTGAGACTTTTTTAATTTTACCTTTTTATCAGTATTTATTGATTTAATCTTCTCAGTTTCTTTTTCATTTAAATCATCAAAATTAGATTAATTTTAATAACCTAATCCTGATCCCCAACAACCACTCTATATTAAACTTTGAGTTGTTTTTCCTGAATTAGTCCAAAGCTTGATAACTTCTCTTTTTTTAGCTAATTCCTTTTCAAGATAATGATGCTTTTCTAACAATTTATCTTTTACATACAAAACATTATCTATTTATTTTTGAATTTCTAACATGAAAACCAACTCAGCTTCTAGGTGATCATTTCTTTTCTTTAAGTCAGAGTTTTCAATTCTAATCCTAGTATTTTCAAGTGTTTGATCACTATAACTAACATGCAGTATTTTAAGAAATAGCCTTAGTTCACATATATCATCAGTATCAAAAGCAAGTGTAGTTTGAGGTACCTTTATCTTCGTAGTCTCAAGTTCACTATCAGCATTTTCCATCAGAGCATAGTTGACACCCTCATTAGATTCTGATATATCATTCCAATTCTTCTTCTTTGTGATCAAGGTTTGTTTCTTCTCAGCTTTTGGCTTTCTGCAGTCAGCTGCCAAGTGTACAACTCCATCACAATTATAACATTTTATCTTTGACTTGTCAAATTTTCCAGATTTTGGCTCCTTCTTATCAAAGTTTCTTCTATAGTTCCTCCTTTCAGAGTTTGAGGAACTGGAGCCTAACCTGGAAAACCTTTTTCCCCTCTTGAAGTCTCCATAGGCCATCCTCTTGAAGCTTTTAACCAATAGAGCAGCCATATATAAAATTTCTTCATCATTACCATGATCACTTTCAGTGTCTGAATCATTATCAGAGTTTGAGTCAACATCAGAGTTTGATGACTCGGTATCAGACTTTGCAATCATAGCCTTTCTTTTGGAATGACTTTTTCTTCCAGCTTTCTCCCTTGGTTTCTCTTCAACCTTAAGTGCAACCTGTCTTGCTCTAGGCCCTTTCCTCTTGCTTCTCTGCTCCATCTCCAATTCATGATTTTTTAATGTGCCATAAATTTCATCTAAAGATGTCTCATCAAGATTATAATTATCCCTTATTGATGTGACTTTCAAGTCCCACTTTTCAGGGAGTGCAAGAGGAAACTTTAAGTTAAATCTTCTGGATCATATTCTTTTTCAACCAGTGACAAGTCATTCAGCAACTTCTGAAACTTGTCATAAATTTCAGTCAAGGACTTATTAGCTTTTGAGTCAAAGTGTGCATACTCCTAAGTGAGTATATTCCTTCTGTTCTTTCTGATAGCAGTAGTGTCTTAGCACTTGACATCTAAAGTGTCACAAATTACTTTGGTAGTTTTTTTATTCAATCACCTTATTGGACATAATACTATCAGGGTTGTCATGTAAAAGATGTCTAACTTTTGCATATTTCATAATTGATGAAAGATCCTCAGGAGACTAGTCTTTTTTGTCCTTTTCAACCATTTCTTCCTCTTGACCAGGAATAGCAACAGCTAGCTTCATGGGCCTGTGAGGACCATCATAAATCTTTTTCAGATACTCAGGTTCTGTTGCTTCCAGACACATGGCCATCTTGACTTTCCAGATTGGATATTCATGAATCTTTAAATTTGGAACCTTGATAGCCTCATATATGCTCATGTTATGACTAATTTATGGCTAGTGGTGGTGGGGGATGTTGTTGAGTTTCTTTGTCTACCATTAATGATTGTTTTGTGGATCTTAAACTATTTGTGTATCAACATCAAGCTCTTATACCAATTTTTAGGCCTTAAATCAACTATAGAGGGGATGAATACAGTTTAAATATTCAAATTGAAATAAACAACTCAATAAACTGAACAGTTTTTATATTAATGAATAAAAACTGATTACAATACTCTTTCAAAGGATGAACATATATCCTTGAGAGCTTCTAAGTTATATGAATGATATATCAATTCGAACACATAAAGTGTAAACCTAACCTGTGCTTATATACTGCACAGCTACACAATCAATCTAAAAGATATGTTACAATTGAATATGAAATCCTAATATATAGCCATCTATTGATTGCTACAATAAGTAAAGTCCTACACCGACATATCACTGTATCCTCCTGTGATATCTCCGGATTACCACCTTGACAAATACTTATATGAACAAATACTGATGACAAATACTGATCAAGAAATACTGACGAGAAATGCTGACGACGTCATCTCTGTCAACCTCTGATATCAAATGCTGATGGCAAACTCTTATAGCTAAATACTGATATCATCAATTTCATCTAACAATTTTACTTCTTCATCCTTGTTTAGGCCTTAGTAAAAAAATTAAAAATTTTACTTCTTCGACCTCATTTGGGCTTTAGTAAAATTTAAAAACTTTGCCCTTTTGCCCCCAAGTATTAAAGGGATGAAGTGGGATATTTTTGGTAATCTAATGCGTAGGCTAATTCGTTGCCCCTATCCGAAGATACCCCACTTGAGCCTTTAAGACTTATAGTTGGGTTAAGCTATTTATGGAATGTGCCAATGGTGACAAGTGGGAATAAATTACTACTTGTTTAGGTACGTCCCATAGATAGGTGTCTCATTCGCATACATACCTCGATACCATTAGACTTAAAATAGTAAGGCATGCTTTGAATTGAGTTTCTCATCGAATTAGACAATTTTCATGCAATGCTAATTGAAAGTAAAATAGGGGAACATGTAATTTCATTGATAATGAAAATTCATATGAGGGCATACATGCTTCGCCTTTAGGGAATTCAAATTGTATTACAGAAGTAAATGACTGTTTTAAATAATCTGAAACAAATAAGTAGGAAGACTTTAGACAGGCTTACTGGAAAAATTTCCTGAGTCTGGGAGCATGCCAAGTGTTTTTGATCAGTTCTCCTTCCAAGGTCTTCAACTTATACATTCTCGGCCGATTTACATCAACTATGGAGTATGGTCCTTCCCAATTCGGCTAAAGTTTTCCTTGCTTAGCGGGCATTCAAGAAGCTATTTCCCTCAGTACCAAGTCATCGACAAAGAAAGTGTGTTTCTTAATACCCAAATCATAATACTAGGTAGCCTGAAGTTGGTACTTAAGGTTCCTTTGGTGGGCTTCTTTCCTTTCCTCTTCAAGGAAGTCTATATTTTATCTTAGCCCTGACTCATTGCTCACCATATTGAACACTTCGCTGTGATAGAAATCTAGACCGACCTCGATAGGAAGGAGGGCATCAGTTCCCTAGGACAATCTGAAAGGTTTTTTTTCTCTTGTGGAGGACCTTGGTGTTGTCCTATAAGCCCATAGGACCCATGATATTTCTTCAGTCCATAGGCCTTTGGCCTCGCCCATTCTCTTTTTGATTCTATCAAAAATTATCTTATTGGAAGCCTCGATTGCCCCGTTGCCTTGGGGGTGACCCGCTAAGCTGAAATTCTGTCGGATTCCGAAGTGGTGCAAGAAAGTTCTGAACTTGTTTCTAATAAATTGGGTTCCATCTTCAGGGACGCACTCTTTGGGGATTCTGAACCTCAGTATTACTTGTTCTCACATGAACTTCTTTGAAGTCTTTTCGGTAATATTTGCCAGAGGTCACGCTTCGACCCATTTGGTCATGTAGTCAATAGCCACAATGCAGTACTTTGCTTGTTTGGGGCTGGTTGGCAGAATTTCTACAATATCCACCGCCCACATGGTGAGAGGGATGGGACTGAGGACCGAAGCCATCTTCTCTGGCGGCAGTTTCGGGGCAGTTCTGAACAACTGGCACTGTCTACACTTCTTTGCATATGACTGTGCATCAGCTTGCATCATCGGCCAGTAAAACCCTTGTCTGAGGATTATAAAAGTGAGAGCTCGTCCAGCGAGGTGTTCGCCATAGATTCCCTCATGGACCGTGTCTAGAGCCAATTTTTGCTCTTCAGTGTCCAAACATCGAAATAGGAGTGATATGGCGGATCACCGATAAAGCTTTCCACTAATGATAGTAAAACTGGTCGCTCTATATCTGACTTCTGATCTTTGTTTTTGCTCAATGACAGAGTTCTCTTTTCTAGGAAATCTTGGATGAGAGTCATCCATGTTACCACTTGGTGGATTTACATACATTTTTTTTGTCAATTGAGGGAACTTTGAATTCGGTAAGATATATCGAATGGTAAGGTTTTATGTTTCAGCCGAGGCTAGCCGATAAAGTGCATCTTCTCGGCTGTTAGCTTCCCTTCCTATCTGACTTAACTCAAGAGACTGAAAAAATGAGAACATTTCTCGTACCTTAGTTGCATAGGCGCGGGTCTGAGGGTCCCTTTCCTCATATCCTACAGAGAAATATTTTACTACTAGTATAGAGTCACTGAACACCCTCAAGTGCTTCACCTCGAGGTTCCTTGCCAAGTTCATTCAAGCTAATAAGGCCTCATATTCCGCTTCATTATTGGTGAGGGGAAAGTAAATCGGATAGCTTGACATATCTCATAACCATCAAGGGATGAGAGAATGAGCCCTGCCCTATACTTTGAACTAGCTACTGACCCGTCTACAAAGAGCTTCCATTTCCCTAGTGACTGAACAAGCTGCTCTTCGAGTTTCAAGTTCTTCAGCCTAGAAAAGGTGCATTCAACCATGAAATCAGATAAGTCCTGTGCGTTAATTGATGTCCTTGGTATGTATTCCAAGTCATACTCACTGAACTCAATTAAGCAAGTGACCACCCTTCCAGAAGCCTTAGGCCTTGTAAGAATATTTTTGAGTTGTTGGTCAGTCACAACATGCACAGTTCATCCTTGGAAATAGTGTCACAATTTTCAGGAGGCCGTAACCAACTCATATATGAACTTCTTAGCATCGGGGTACCTAGTTTCTACATCCTTGAGCATGTGAGATATGTAAAAAACATGATGTTGATTACCTTCATGTTCCTTTATTAAGAATTCCCCCAGAGTTTGGTCAGATACGGCTAGGTAGAGTTGGAGTGTCTCTTTCGAATCTGGCGTCAAAGGCTGTCTAACATTCAGGCCCTCGCTTGAAGTTTTTTTATCCCTTTAGCACATAGAAGAAAGGCAGTGCCTTTTTGGATGATCTTGAAATAAAATGCCGAAGCGCTGCTAGTTGGCCAGTCAATTTCTGAACTTCCTTGATATAATTTGGGGCTTCCATATCCAATATATCTTGGATTTTTTCTGGATTGGCTTCGATGCCTCTTTCACTGACCATATATCCCAAGAATTTTCTGCTTACCACTCCGAACATGCACTTGCTTAGATTGATTTTTTCATATTATTTCTCCTTAGGGTCTCAAAGCATTCCCGGAGATTGTCTTCATGATCTCTGAAGAGGGATTTGACAATCATGTCATCTACATAGCATTCCATGTTCCCGACGATCTGTTTTTTGAAAACCTTACTAACCATATGCTGAGAGGTTTCCCCTGCATTCTTCAGGCCGATATGCATTTTGATAAAGGAATATGTTCCTTTCAGCCTGATGAAGGTGGTCTTCGGAATATCCGCAACATTTATGAAAATCTGATGGTAGCCAGAGAAGGCATTAAGGAAGCTAAGAACTTTGTATCCGGTTGTAGCATATATTAGTTGGTCGATGCTCGGTAAAGTGTAGTGGTTCTTCGGTCAAGCTTTATTAAGGTCAGTGTAGTCTATGCATATTCCCCACTTGTTGTTTGCCTTTTTTACCACCACCAAGTTAGCAAGCCAGTCGGAGTATTCGATCTCTTCGATAAACTTGCCCTCCAGTAATTTCTCAACTTCGGTCTTAATGACCTTTTATCATTCTAAGGCGAAGGTTCTCTTTTTCTGCTTCACAAGCTTGGCCTCGGGCATTACAGTAAGGCAATGCTTAACCATCTTCGAATCTAGCCCGGGCATATCTTTGGGCCCCATGTAAAGATGTCATGGTTTTGCCTCACCACTGGTATAACTTTATCTTTCACGCCAGGTTCCATATTTTTTCTTGTACATATCATCTTTCCTGAACATCCAGCATACAACTCAACCTTTTCCACTTCAGCTGCGGGCTCGGCAATTGGGCAGAATAGATCGACCTCAAATTTCTCAAGATCAATATTCAATAATTGTTTATTCTCTCTTGGTTCATCTTGTGAATGCTTCCTTTTGCCATTATTATCATTTTCTTCGTACTCCTGATCTTTATCAAGATCTTCAAGCATGAGGATTCTTGTTATCTTCTAAGCTCCCCTCATTTCTCCAACTCCCTTCTCAGTCGAGAATTTTAGGTTGAGATGGGTAATTAACTCCACGTCTTGGAAAGTGGACAAAAATGGTTGTCCCAGAAGTGCATTGTAGGGTCTTTCAACCCTCATGATGTAAAACTTCACTTATTTTTCAGCAATATATGGCATTTTACCGCGAAATACAGATGAAGTAATCGTACGTTCACAAGATATATGCTCTCCGTCGAAGGCTTGGATGGGTCATGGTATGATTCCATCTGTTCTCCATCCAGGTTCATTTTGGTATATGTTTTATGGAATAAGATATTGACCGAACTACCTCCAGTCACCAATACCTTATAGATCATATTCTCTTCGATAACGAGATGGATGATCAGTGGGTCCTTATGGGGATATATGAAATCCTCGTAGTCCTCTTCGGTGTAGGAGATAGGCATATTCTGTCTAGCAGGACTGAGTTGATATGGATTATAAACTTGAAAATCACATCTTTTTCTAGCATTTTTGCTGTCAAGACCGAGGACACTGCCCCTAGAATTTATCTTCACTTCCCCCCGATATATTTCTTTGGGTTCTCTATTTCTTGCATCGTTCGACCCCAACTTATCCCTTAGGTCCCATACAAACTCATTCAGCTCTCCGGATTTGATCATCTTTTTAATCAACCTCTTCAGGTTAAAGCATCCATCGGTATTATGTCCCTTGTCTTGATGGTAATCACAATACTTATCGGCATTCTTCTTGTGGTCGGCCATATTCATCTTAGCTGGCTAGATGAAGCATGCTTTACCCTTAATGTCATGGAGAATTTCGGAGATCGGCACGTTAAGTGGTGTGAACGCAGTTGCTTCTCTACCTCTTCGACTTTCCAGTCCTCGATCGGCCTGCTTCTTATCATTACCCCTACGGTCGTCCTTTCGGTCTCTACTGGAATCTCGAGAATATTCTTAGCGAATCGACTGTCAGTTGTGGTCCTCTCTTTTGTGCTCTCTATATCCTCCTAGAATCTCCATCTTTTTCGGATATTCTCACCCCTCACATATATGTCATTGAGGGACTTCGGGGGAAAATCATAAAGTGATGATAGGTGTTTCTTACCTTTAACCGGTTCAAGTCCTGTGGTCAGATACCCCATGGATTTAGTCTTGCACAGATTAGTGATCATGCCTGCTTCCTTCTTGAACCGGGTCAGGTAATCGCCTAGCGACTCATTTGCCCTTTGCCTACAGTGCGTAAGGGTGTCAGTATCCTTCTCTCTTCGACATAAGTGTGAATAATTCCTTATGAACTTTTCCTTCAGTTGTTCATAGAAGTCGATCGAATATGGAAGAAGTGACTTATACCACATTGATGCCCCACTTTTTAGACAGGTCTTGAATATCTTAGACAACATTATCTGGCTCTGGCCCATACCTGTCATCAACAGCTCATACTAGTCGCAATGGTCTTCGGGGTTCCCCCTCCCATTTAACTCAATCATCTTCGAAAATTATTTTTCCTATCCCGACGGGGTCGGTAAATTTCGATCTCTTTGGTCACCACTGGTTCACAGCTAAACTTTTTGTCTCCAAATATGGGTTCCTCCAACCTGGATATTCTTGTTCGGGAGACTTCTTCATCCTCTACCTTTTTGGAGTCCAAAGCCAGCGCGACCTTCGTTCTCTATGGTGTGAGTCAAAGTTTATAAAATCTTCTTCCTCAACATAGACTCATTTCTTTTTTTAAGAACTCTTGGCTCCTTCAGTTTCTTCCAGCGATACTCGCAACGCCTTCTCTTCCAATTTCAATTCTTCCATTCGGATTTTTATGGCTTTGAGTTTCAAAGCATCGTCTTCTCGCTTCTTGGCTTTATCCAGCTCCGCCTCTTCACTTTCATTCGATTTCCCTTTCTCTTCTGTAACCAATTTAGCCCTTAGTTTCTTCTACATTGCATGTTCTTCAAGAGTAGGGACGATGTCAGCTTCTTCGTTAAAATTAGTCTCCAAATACCGGGGGGTGATTAAAGGTTGCTTCAGGGGGTTAGTTTTCGGATCGGTGACCCCGGGAGGGCCATGTCCATCGTTGCTATTTTTCATTGTCTTAGATCTCAGAAACTAATCCTGTATTCCTACAGACGATGTCAAATGTTGGAACCATTTTTCTGCCTGAACTCTCTCCGTCCGCTTGCCTCTTGGATCGACCTGCAAGGAGAAGAGTGCGAGTGATTGTCCCCCCGATTCACCTCTGGCGTGAGAATAAGTTAACTGGATCGGTGAGTAAATATGAACACGCGATATTCTGAGAATCTGTGAGCCTGTGAATGTGTGTCGAATGAATTGAATCTATGTGTATATAAAACCTGTCACCAGTTAACATTGCCTTCCCTATTTCTTCACACGTACAATTCAGGAAAGTGGACGTTGTAGTCCAGAAGACCACATCCACACCTCCATCTCTAACAGAATGGCCAGCCTCTTAGTTGGGCTGACCACCCTTCGGCCCACTTGATCTTCCCACCCAGTAAGTATGATGGGCTTATGAGAAGCGAGCATCATAGTTTAAAAAGATTTTTACAATGATATTGTCATTTTAAAAAAATTGTAAAAATATGTTTTTAATTTTTTATTTACAAAAATACGATTTTTAATTTTTTTTGTAGATACTGTTTTTCTCCAACTAGATACAACATAAACGTGCCTCCATGAAACGATACAACCTCAAATGCAAGCACAAATAACATTAAATGCTACCAAAAAAATTGATAAACTATTTTAGGTTACCTTTGGTTATACTGTATTTTTGTAAATATTTTTAAAAAATAATAAAATCGCAAAACTTGAAAAAGTATTATTTTAACTAATTTATTTAAAATATATACAAAAATATCAACGATAAGAGTTGATTTGGTGTGGTATCATATTAAATTTGTATTTTAAAATATTATATTATTTATAAGAAAATTAAGGTTTTATTTCTTGCAAATAAACATCTAACTCGATATTATGGTTAAAGATAATAAATAATCTTAGTATACAATATTGTAAAATATATATAATTAGTGTAAAAGAATTATATTGTTCAGTTGTTATCAAGGTTAAACAATAATCTCAAAACTATGTATAATTACTAGAAGCGAGTAAAAATTAATCCATACACAAAAGATATTACGTTAGATTCTCCCTGTAATTGGAACAAGATTGAGATAGTTTAGTCTGTCATAAAAGCTCGTGGAATCAAATATTAGTACAAATTTTTTATAAAAAAGATGATCACAATAATACATATTTCTATTTAATGAACTCATCAAAATAAAAATATAACAGATAAAATATATTGGATAAATATGCAAATAATATGTAGACATGCTATTAAGAGGATTAAAAACATATTAAAAGATTAAAATTATGTGTACTAAACTAGTTATGTTTTATTATTAATATAAATAAGAGAGAAAATTATAAAGTATTACAAAAAATTGACGGTTCTTTGAATCTAATTCAAATTTAAACTATTATAAAGTACTATCAAAAGTTTAGGTTCAAAACTCATCAAAAACTTCTTTAATATAATTTAACCTATAAATTATCATATATACACACTTATATCCTAAATACAACAGAACTGAAAATATTTTTAATTAAAATATCTTTTAACATGTTTAAAGTATAATAATAGATATCCTAAATTATCAAGAAGATGGTTCGAGTTTTATAAATAAATACAATATCCTAATTTATAAAGGATAAGAGTTTTGAACTTTTTAAACATATTTTACTTATAGCATGTATTCGAATTTTTAAATAGACATCTTCAAATTATCTTTTAAATATTGTAAATAAAATTGAAATCTGAATTATATATTATATACAATATGAGTAAAAACGATATTTCCAAAATATTATCAAATATCGAGGTTCGATACCCGATAATGACAAATTCAATTTCTAGTATACAAAATAAGAAAAAATCAAATGATGCCAATTTGATATTAATATCTATGTGTGTATATATATAATAAACATCATTTTGTTAATAATATTTATATTATATTTGATTTTAAAATAAATTTTTAATTTAAAAAGATATAAAATTAATAAATTAATACAAAAAAGTGAAAGTAGGGGTAAAACCTTCAATGTTCAGTTAATTAACTCGTACAGAAAGTTAGGTAATTAACTGGTAAATAGAGGGACCTAAAGCAATGTTTGATCATGATTATCATGTTAAATGACAAGAACCCGGCTAAATGATAAAATTGCAGTAAAAGTATAGTGTTATAAAAATTGAAACTCAGGTAGTCACGATTAATTGGGGAGTATTGGGAACAAATGCTGGGACCAAAAGTTGGATATATTATAAATAGATTTTAAATTAAAATATATATATAATGTTTGCACATAGTTATTATATAGTAAATCACATATCACTTTTGAACTCAATTAACTTAAACAACATATATTACTCTTTTTAACTCTTTTTATATTATTCTCTTAAATGACGAAAAAATCATTAATTTTAATTCATACCTTAAGGTTGAAATTAACTTTTGAATAAGATGACTTCATAATTTAATAAAAGAAAATCGTCTAATATGTATATAATTGGATATTTATAGATTATATAGTGAGATTAATATGCGAATTTGAAAAATACTACTTAAATAATTATTTTATTACGTTGGTTACGTGTTTTACCCATTTTTAACGTCAAATCCGAATCAAAAAACCCAATTTATTATTAGATTTTGAAATATATAGTCGAGAACCAACGGATTTAATAAGTAAAAGTGTATATGATTGTGGAAAACTTTTATCGGAATACTAAAAAAATATTTTTTAATTAAAATCAAGTATAGGTATGATTCTATAGTTTATATAATTTTTAATTTAAATTGATATTAACCTTTTTTTTAATAATTTCAGTTGAATATTAATTGTTTAACCAATATTAAATTAAAGATTATTTTTTAAATGTTAAGTGAACTATTGAAATTAGAAAAAATTGCAATGGGTCTAAACTAAAAATTATTTTTCTATATAAAATTAATAAAATTGTGAATTAATATAATTGAAATATTAAAAAAATTATCGTGCATTGCACAAGTTAAGCTAATATATTAAAGTAAGTCCAAAAGTGTCATAAATAGTTGTCCTAAATTAAAATTTGAGCATGTTAGATAAATATTAGTTCCTCATTTTTAAGACACAGCAAAGTATTCGGTATCTTTTTTTTTAATAAAAAAATTATTTATCTCCCTTTTTACACATTTATTTCTTCTCATCATTTCTTTTCCTCTCATTATAATTAAAACATATTATTATTATTATTATTATTATTATTATTATTATTATTATTATTATTATTATTATTATTATTATTATTATTATTATTATAAGACATGATATTAAAGTTGATATACACCAAAACCTACCTATGTTTTATTATATTTATAATTAGATATCTACTAACCCATTGTTATTGTACTCTAACCCATTGTTATTATACTTGCTCTAGATATGCACAAAAGACCCATCGGGCCGGGTTTTAACCGGGCCTTAAAAAATCTGGGCTTTGACCGGGCCGGGCTTTTCGGGCTTTGACTTTGACTGGACCGGGCCGGGCCGGGCTTTCCGAAAATGTCAAAACCCGTTTGGGCCCTCGACGCGGGCCTAACCGGGCTTTTTTCGGGCTGGATCGGATCGGGCAGGGTTTTTTTCTAATTTAAATCGGATTGAGTATTATTAGAGATTCTGAAGAATACATGTGTTAGCAACTAGATCATCGTAAAAATGTATTAGTTTACATGGAATATTTTATGAAAACATTTAAGTTCGGCAAAAAATAAACATGTTTATATAATATATTTTATCATTGTCAAAATATATATAGTGTACTTATTATATCTTTTTTCATTATTTATTCAACGAAGTATATAAATAATATTATTAATCACAAATACGTAAATATATAGGTGTTTAAAGTATTATTTATATTTATAATAAATGTGAATTTATAAATATATAAGAAAATATATTAGAATAATCAGATTATAACCGGATTTTTTCGGGCTTTTAATCGGGCCGGGCTGAAGCCCTGGTTTTTAACCGGGCCGGGCCGGGCTTTGCCTAAAAATATAGGGTCCGTCGAGACCCGAAGCCCGGGTCGGGACCGGGCCGGGCTTTGACCGGGCCGGGTTTGACCGGGTTTTGACCGGATCGGGCCGGGTCAGATTTTCGGTCCCGGGTTTTTTGTGCATGCCCTCATATAATTAGTCTAGGAAAAATAATATGATTGGGTTGTTTGGCATACAGCTCTACACGTGCTTACGTACTTATATTCCAAAAATACGATAAGCCAATCAAAATAATGGCCAATTTTAAAAATGATTTATCTACAATCATATTAAAAAATTAAATTAATAGCTATTTTATTTTACACTTATTTTTAAAATAATAATCAAAAATTTAAATTTTAAAATTGTGGCCAACTTTTTTCTTCTTTTAAAAAATAGATATCGTCAATACCTATTGAGTGTTCTCCATTAACTAATATATTTTAAAAAGAATTGAAAATAACTATATATATATATATTTTGCAAAAATATTTCTTAGAATTTTAAAATTGCAAAAATACGATTTTGCAACCTAATGTGTGCAACCTCGAATGTAACTAAAAGCAAACTCGAATGTAACAAATAAAAGCTTTAGCTGTTGTTTAGA
Source organism: Apium graveolens (assembly GCF_009905375.1). Taxonomy (NCBI): domain Eukaryota; kingdom Viridiplantae; phylum Streptophyta; class Magnoliopsida; order Apiales; family Apiaceae; genus Apium; species Apium graveolens. Next base: position 248,900,406 of record NC_133651.1, read on the forward strand.
AAATTTTAAAAAAAAGGTTGCATATCTGTTTTTTTGTTGAAAACGATTTTTTTGCAAATATTTTTTAAAAAATGTAAAACTACATAAAAATGTAAAAAAAATTGTATTTTTTGGTAATTTCTCTATATCACATATTTTTGAAATAGTGACTATACTATTGAATTTTCAAAATAATTAATGACATATTTTCATTATGAAAGATATTGTGATCGTTTCATCTATTAATGCTATAATACTAGGCGTCAATTAAAAAATCACTTTTGATCATGTTGATTATGAGTCTTTTCAATGAGCGGGTGATATTCTCTATGTTCTTATTAAAATATTAATTTTTAATCTTGTGGGAGGAGGTTGAACTTTATATTGGGGAATGTTATTTTCTATATCTAAAGTTTTGATACGTAATTTTGTGTGAGTAGGTTGAAAAAATAGAAGCTACACACGTGATTGAATTATAACAAGTGATAAAATTGATGATTATTTGAGTTGCACTATAAGATAATAAGGTAAATTATTATCGATCAAATTTAATGGGACTAAATTCGATCGAAGTCGGTTAAATATTTTAATGTTTGACAAGGCACAACTAAATACAACTATCAACGGTCGAAATGAAATCTGATTGAAAAGTACGGTTGAATTTAAATGTCAAGCGAAAATTTAAGTTTGACCGACTATGGTCAAATTTAACCGATAAAATTTAGCGATGGTATTTAACCGGTCAAATTTAATATACATCCAATCGACCTACTAAATATCACTCTCATATGTACCACTGGTCCAAAAAGCGATCGCATTTAGCTAAATTCAATCGTGAGCGGTCAAATTTAGCTAAATTCGACTGATTTTTAACCGGTCATATTTAACTGGGTTTCTTGAAATGTTGTATTTATATCTACTAATTTTGTACTCGTGTGATGCACGGGATGATTATCATGTTCTTATATATATATATTAAAAAATATTTTCTTTTTTAACTAAATTTTAATATAATAATTTATTTCCTAATTTATATTTTTTGTAAATAATATGTTTTTAAAAAATTTGTACTTTTTGTACTTATATATTTAGTTATTATTGTATTTTTATATCTGTCCTTGGTAACCCAAATATAACATATGTGTTATAATTTATTTTATTTCTTCATTGTAACATTATTAATTTTTTAGGAGAATATTTTAATCATACCTAATTATATGTTTACAAAAATACTTTTTATTTTTATTTTTATATTTTCTTTTTTGGAGTTTGATCAAATATTGAAAAGCTATTTGGGATTTCATCTCTCCGTGTTTGTAACAATATTTTATAATTTTTCTTATTCTAGTAATGATTTTGAAAAAAATACTTTATATCTAATTGCCATAGAACATTTTTTTACTAATCAGTTGTCATAGTACCTTTACATGTATTCTATTAGATTTGTATTTCAATTTTGTATTGTAATAGTTTATTATTATTATTATTATACTTTTTTCTAGTTTTTATGTTTTATAGGATCATGTACTTTAAATGTTTTTCGTTATTTTATAAGATACAAATGAAAATTATTTATTCACAAATATTTTAAATCAAACTTACCCATTACAATGTTTTAAAAAATGATACAACTTTAACCAGCTTATAAATGATTTGTTAATTGTTACTTATATATATTTTTATTAAGATAATTGTTGCTCGTATTATATATATAGGGTTTTGGTTCAAAAACCCGGGTGGTTGTAGTAACTACCGGGTGCCCCGTATTGTTTCATTGCGGCATGATGCCTGTTTTTATTTAATTTCCAAAATAACAAAAAAATAATATTTTAATGAATTAATTTTTTTCGATAATAACGGAGTTAGAAAATATATAATTAATTTTAACAACCATTTGTTCTATATTTTCTAATTTTATCACTAATTCCCATTTATTATCAATTGTATAATGAGTTAAAAATTTAAAAATAAATTAGATATATAATCGGAAAAATAATTAAAATATTAGTTTTAATGAAAAAATAAAAAACCGAAGATAGTAACTGAAATGTATGAATGGAGTATTGCTAAAATTGTTTGTTGGCACCTTTCGATCAATAAGCAATTATACTTGTTTTTCTAAAACTTTTTTGAGTAAATTCTAATCAAACTATTTTACTTTAAATTTTAAATATGTCAAAATTATGTATAATAACATATTTGTACTGATTAATGAAATTATGATGAATTAAATATTTTTTTATAAACAATTTTTAAATAAAAAAAAATAAATTAAGATAAAATTATAATAAAAATCCCTCCCGCAATGCGTCATTGCGGGAGGTGTTCGGCCCAGCCTCAACATATATAAAATATTGCGGCGGGTAGTTAAAGAGCCACATACCGCAATGTTTCATTACACTAGCCCTAATGAAACAATGATGTAGGTGGCGGAAGTTATTTTTTTTATTTGTTACGAAAAAATGTTTAACATTCCGGGTACTGGGTTGTTTTATATTTTTTTATAGGTAACGAAAAATTGATAAAATTTTATTTTTTTTAGTTTTTTACATTTTCAATTTTTAGCATTATATTCGTTTACTATAAATTAAAAATTGATAAATTAAATTGGACAAGTACAAGAAAAATAAAAAAAAACATAAAACTCACAATATTAAAAAAAACATAAAACTCACAATATTCCGTTATAATAAAAATTCGAAAGTACTATTTCGAACAAATAATTAAAAAATACCTTTTCACTCAAAAATTTTTAAATTCAATATTTAATTTAAATATTTTAGTTTAAAATATTAATTAAAAAAGATCAAAATATAAGTTCAAACAAATATTTAAAAATTCATTTTTACCAAAAAAAATTAGAAAAAATAAAGCGGGTAAGAACCGTTACATTTAAAACAACGTCCTCCCGCAATGACTCATTGCGGCAAGGATGCTGACGCAATGAGTCATTGCGGAAGGAACTCTTCCTTAATGGCTCCAGAAGCTGGTTATGTATCCGTGTATGTAAACTTGTGTGTATCTATGTGTGTATATGTGTGTATCATATATGAATTAGGGTTGGTTAAGTTGCAATTGCCTGAAATCACGATTGAAATCGCCTGAATTAGCTGAATTAAGTTTTTGTTATTATGAAATTTGATATTTGAGGAAGAAACGGGTTAAACCCAGGTCCCGTCTGCCGCAATGGCTCATTGCGGGAGCCGCAATGGCTCATTGCGGCAGCGGGGGCAGTTTTGTACTTTCATAATTTAAGTAATAATTTGTTAAAATAAAGAATTTATTAATATAAATAGTAAATACAAAATAAAAACATAATAACCAATAAATAAATAAATTATAAATTTAAATAAGAATTAAAATTATTTATATATTTATTATCTATTATTTTACAATTATTTCAAAATAAAACTAATATTAAATTTTGAAAAATATATTAATCCTGGAGTTGCCGCATTGACACATTGCGGCTACCGCAATGAAACATTGCGGGGGTTGTCGCAATGCGGCAGGTGGTTAACCACCTGGGGCTATGGAAGCGCACCAATATATATATATATATATATATACTATAATGCGTTTAATATTATTTTATATTATTTAAGAATATATAATTATATTTTAATTTTTTAATTAATTGCCTATTGTGTTTGTTATACAGATTATTAGATATTATAGTAGAATAATAGGATAAATGAAATATATATAGTCTATATTATATTATACTTTAGCACGTCAACACACCTGTGTGACGACCAAATCGTACCATCAAAACCCCCTTACTCCAATTATATTATAGTTCAATTTTTTAATTAATTGACTATTGTGTTTGTTATACAAATTATTAGATATTATAGTAGAATAATATGATAAATGAAATAAATATAGTTTATATTACAACTATACTTTAGCGCGTACAACCTACCAGTGTGTGACGACCAAACCGTACCATCAAAACTTTCTTATTTCAATTATATATAGAATATAATTTGTTCAGCAATATTATATATTTTTAGTGAAAATAAAGGTATGGATACGAATAATGATTTGATAAACACTTTTTTAAAAGGTGAAAAGACATTGTACCAATTTATAAAAGCTTGATCTCATTATTGAAAATAATTATTATAAAATATAGCCACTGTGTTATAATTTACTCTATGGTCATGGCAAAAACTTAACAAAAATCGAGGACGGATATTCTTTTGAAAGGCTAGGTTGACCATCATATTAAGAATTTTAAAATTTACCATTATTTTGAAAATTGATATAAATTATGAACTCAGTTACAAAATTTACTCTAAATAAAATAATAAATTTAACCGAGCAGTGAAATATTAAAACTTTCACTAAAACGCATTTCTAACGCCGTCAAACTTAAACTATGTAAGGCATATGTCATAGCCTATTTGTATATTCGAGGATTTAACTCAACTCAAATAAGAATGTAATAAGTAAATAGTGGATCTACCGTCAAAGAGATCTCGCAAAGTAACATCTGTCAAAGGATTCAGAAACAAGGTTCATCTACAAACTTGAGGAATTAATTCACTGGAAGAAGTTCAGGAAATTGATCAAGCCTCAGTGATATAAATCAAGGTTATGGATTTAATCAAGTGACAGAGATCTCGTCAGGGTATCAAAGAATTACAAGGATTTAATCTGAAATCAAAGTCAAGACATGAAGAAACGTCACGGAAGTTAGTCACTCATGAACCAGACAGTACATCGAGTGTCAACATTGAAGTGGTGGAATTAATTCTTAATTCTCAGTGATTTTCAGAAGATTTTCAGAAGAATGGTTGCTGCTCAGGATTAGTATTAATTCTCTATTAATTAATTAAGTAATATAATTTAATTAAGAAAATAAATTATATCTACAAAGATTAATTTATTTATTAATTGAATTAATTGATTAATTAATTCAGAATTAATATTAAGAATTTTCAGAAATTTAATTGGATTAAAAACAGTCTTAAATCAGCAAGACAATTGAAATTGAACTAGCATGACAATCTGGATTGTCATGCCAAGTCATTTCAATAGTCATATCGAAAGTTCTACTGGGAAGGAGATTGTCTTGCTAGTTCAACTGATTGTCATATCGAAAGTCATTGTAGTTCAATCAGATTGTCTTGCTAGTACAATCAATAGTCCTACCGATTGTCTTGCTGAGCTCAGGATTGTCTTGCCAGTTAAATGAGAGTCTGTTGATTGATTTAAAAAGAACAGAAGCAGCATACATTCATAATGATCCAATATACAGAACACAACTCAAGAACAAAAAAAAAAGCAGCCGCAGAAGAAATATTTAATCCTTCATCTGCAAACTTCAAGATCATAATTTCTAGTTTGTAAAGTTAAATCCAAACCACTAGAAATCTTTATCTTGTTCTTGTGTAACTGTAATAACCCCAAAATTTTTCAACTTTTTGTAACCCTTGTGAATAGTGTTTTAGCTGAATGAGAAAACTTTTCACGCCACACTATGTAGGGGTTCTGTTATGGATATTCTGGGATATTATTAGTACTCTATGAAGTATATAAGTGTATGTAAATATCGTCAGAATCCAATTCCGAACACTTTGGTTTTTCCCGGAAATCCACAAGATACGGAGAGAATTGAGTATAAGGTAACAGGATAAAAAGGATTTAAATTAAAGGATTATAATAGAGGATCATAAAAAGGAATATAATGTATTGAGAAAGGTTAAGGGAACCTAAGTAATAAGATCCCGGGTATGATCCTTCAAACGATAAACGAGAACGAAAGTTAAGCAAACCGTATAGCAGATCAGCGGTCATTAGGCAAACGATTAGGAAGTTAATCAAAGGGATTAGGGGGAATGATGTCATCCAACCAATAGAAAGAAGACAAGGAAGGAAGGATGACATCATGAGGATGAGGTAAGCATGACATGGGAAGGAAGGAGGTGTGGTTGAATAAGAACCACACAAATTCAAGGGCAAGGTAGTAATTTGCTAAATCAAAAACAAAAACCAAGCCAACCAAGCTAGCAAAATCATTTCATCAAAAAATCAAAAACAACCAAGGCATTTGTTCTTCACTTTGCTCTCGGCTTTTACACATTTTCAAGGCATAGAATTTTCAAAATCAAGATCCAAGCATCCTAAATTGGTAAGAAAATTCCCTAATCATCCTTATGCTTAGTTATGGCTATATCATGAGTTTAAGCCATTAATTCTTTCTCTAACTTCTTCATTTAATCAAGGAAGAAGATAATGAATAGTGTTTTCAAGTTTTTAACTTGAACTTTTTCTTGTTTTTCTTGAAGATCCAAGCTTTCCTAAGGCTTCTCAAAGCTTCTTAAGGCTTCCTAGCTCCACCCACCACTTCAAGGAAGGTATACCATTTCCAAACCCTAGGTTCATATATATTATAAGGTGATTTTGAGTAGTGGGTTGATATTGTAGTTGTTGTTATGATTTAGAGTTTGAGATTTGGAATGGTAGTGTAATGGAATGGTAATTTTGTGGTTTTGATTTAAAGAAACTTAAGAATGATTAAAGTTAAGTTTAAGCATAAGTATGAAAGATTAAATTGAATTGGTTGGGGTGGTTATGATGTGATAAGGATGGAGGATGGTTGTATGTTGGATTTGAGGTTGATTTGGGTTGATTGTGGATGGTTTAAAAATTGGAAATCACGTAAACATAGCCGTCGTAACGGCCGATTTTCTTTGGACTGTTTTTGTGCATAGCATTAGGACCCGAGAACCCCCTGCTAGATTGTGACCACTGCCATGTTTAGATAGCTCATGTTACGAGCTTCGTTTTGATATGTAGTTCGTCCGATTCCGATTTACGGTTTAGGAGAAACGACCGTTTCAAGTAACGGCGTTTCGCGGACGAAACTTTTCCCTCGCCTTACTTTGGAATGTAGGTTAAAGACCAAAAAGGGTGAATTAATGTATGAAACATTTATGGTAAGTGTGTTAGGCAGTTGGTAAGTCATTCGCGAAGGAATCGCTTTAAAACTCGTAAAGGTTAAATTATTAAAAATGGTGGAGCCGAGGGTACCCGAGTGACTTAAGCGAATCGGTGAGCGCAAAACTAGCATTAGAGTCTAAGTTAGTTAAATCATAGATTTACAAGTGATTTTGGTTTAATTCCAACTTACTTGTTGTTTATAGGTTATCAGACTCGTCCCGAGCCTTTCTCACCCCCAAGTCGCTCAGGCAAGTATTCTATCCGTTATACTGTTGTTGTGATGTATACACTTGTATATGCATTATCTTGCGATAGATGCATGTTGGTTATTTAGCAAATTCTTGCGATATATTGTAGCATGTGATATGGTATATATGCATGCCTGTTTTATATTCTTGAAATATATATCTGTTGGTTCAGTTGATAATACCTATGCTAGAGGATAGCGGTATCTTGCATATACCCTTAGTATAGGGACTCAAAGGTGAAAATATTTTCTAAAACCGGGAGTCGAGGATCCCGAGTAATCTTGTATATATGGATATATATATATATATATTTATATATATATATATGGTTATAGTTTTCCAAACTATTAATCGAATAAGGTTTATTCGATAACTTTAAACTTTATTTTATTATTGAATATTATTTCGAATATTATTTGAGGACTTATGACTCCTTTTATATTATTTATTGAATATTATTTGAATATTCATTCGAGGGCTTATGACTCTTTTATATTATTTATTGAATATTATTTGAATATTCATTTGAGGATGTATGACTCCTTTATTTTATTTAATGAATATTATTTATAATATTCATTCGAGGTATTATGACTCAGCTTATTTTATTTATTGAATATTATTTGAATATTCATTTGAGGATCTATGACTCCGATTATTTGCTGAGATATATTCTTTATTTTATTAAAGAATAAGATGTCAATAATCAAACTTATTTTCGATTATTCAAATAAAGATAATACTTTCATATAAGTATATCTTTGGTTATTTAATACTCGTTTCAAGTATAAATTTTAATACTTCTACTTCAATTATTTTTATAAAGATTATTCTTTATGGGAATATTATTTAATTAATAATATTCAGATATTTTCTAATATTCTGGGGACTGATTTACTTTATTAAATCAGCCTTACTCCAAACACTCTTTAAAGTGTTTTCGAGTCTTCAAAATGATTTTTTAAAAGTCAGAGCGGATCCCAAAACTCATTTTTATATTTAAGATCTTCCTTTTAAAGGGGATTTAAATACTCGCTCAAAACCTGGGGAATCCGGCTCTGTGGTGTATTTTATATTCGCAACGAGGTTGCAGATTTGGTAAATGAATTGATTACTTGCCCAACGTTCGGGAAGTAAGCCCATCTCATTGAGTCGGCATAAGCGACAGGCCGGGGTACGGTCTATTATTGTGTAAGTGGCTGGGTGGCAGTCCATCAACGCGTGAGGGACCAGGGTACGGTCGAGCGCAAGGTCCTAATGCGGCCAGGGTGATGACCGGTGAGGAATTCATCCATCTACAGTAGAAAAGGTTACTTATTGGTATCTTTGCCTGATCAGCGAGATATCGGGTTTATGCCAAAATTCTTTTCCTTTCCAAAATTCATTGGATGTTTCAAACTCTGTTCATACTTTACATAACAGAGGTTCCAGGAAATGTTTAAAGGGGTATATATATGTGGATATATATATATACCGGGACTAAATAAAGTATCTCATAACTTTTTCATTCAATAATCTTTCAAAGATTGAATCTATTCAAGTCTTAACATGTGGTCTCATCTATGGGATGTTTTCTTAAAACCTATAATACTTTGAACGGTGGCAGTTCAAGTAGCTTTATATAAGATATAAGTGTGGTGAAGTATTGGTAACTTCATTCCTTGTTTTTACTTATATCTAGTAAGTAATTATCTTACACATGATAGAGATTCTAGTAAGTATCCATTTAGATACTTATATTATTGTTATCACTATACATATTATCTTGCGAGCTGTAAGGCTCACTCTTGCTTTATTTCTTCATCACACAACAACAGTTAGGAGAGATGGCCAGACTCCAGCAGACCCAGCGCAAGCGCGTGGGAAGCGCCCCGCGTCTTCCCGATGATGTTGTAGCTGCTATAGCTGCAGAGGTAGATCCATTGTAGTTTAGACCATCTACTTTTGAGAATCAAATTATGTATAATTATAACTTGTGGCAGATAATGGCAATTAACTGTAAATTATCAAGTAATCATTTTGGGTTGTAATAATTTTAAATTGTGGATTCAAAGACTTGTACTTATTTCAATTTCATCTCTGAGACTATAACGGGTTGTGGTGTGTGTTAGTGTGGGGTCACAGTATGAGGTTAATTATTATTAATTAAGTGAAGTGATATTGTGGAAAGAAAGACCGTGACAACCCGGATCCCCGACCCCGGATCTGGGGGTGTTACAGAAATGGTATCAGAGCTAAGCGTTATAAACCTCAGAGATGATGCGACGATATAATAGTAAATTCACAAAGATAATAAGAACTCTTGCCAAGTTCATGGTCGGACTACTTAAAGTAGTGCTGACAGTTAAAACCCTTACGGGAACCCTTATAAGTATCATGATAGTAACTTAGCTCGTTTAGTGTGTAGGCGCCTGAGATGGAGGACCCCGAGATGTTCGAGCGTGAGCATGATGAGGCACTGCTAGATGTTGAGGATCAGGAGGAGCCTGAGATGGAGGAGGATGAGGAGGACCCCCCAGAGGAGCCTGAGACGGAGGTCATTGCTGTTTCAGATGAGGAGGACCCCTCAGAGGAGTCGGAGACAGAGGTTATTGCTATTCCAGATGAGGAGGACCCGGATGAGGTCCCAGTAGCTGAGGAGCGTGTTGGATCTATGGTAGTGTATGCTGGTATCCCTTTACCCACACTTCCGGTGGTCAGAGCCCCTACCCCTCCACCACTATCTTGGATTCCTGATGATGACAGCTCAGAGACCCATACTTCCGAGCCTAGGCAGACCGAGGAGGCACCCTCAACGGCTCCGGATTCACCACCTCTTGACCCTGCCCAGAGACAGTCTTCGTTAGCTCATGGATATGTTCAGGATGTTTTGAGGACCCGAGTGGCTGTTGCCGAGGCCCGACTGGATGAGGCCAGGAGGGAGTTGGATGCAGAGAGGGCGGGTAGGCGTACCCGAGCTTATGAGACCAGGGCTTCTATACCCCGATCCTTGAGGAGGGAGCTTACGGGGATAGAGCTCACGTCCCGAGCGAGACTCAGATCTCTCCAGGGGGACAGGCATGGTAGGATCTCCAGGCGGCAGGCCGACTATATCTTCCGTCGTGCGATGGAAAGGGTTTGGGAGCTGACCCGCTCCGGTGTGTGATTCAGGATTGATGATGGAATAGTCTAGTTGTCTAGTTAGCCGAGGCCTTAGTAAGAGCCAATTTTCCGGGATAGTTGACTTGTATATAGCATCCCTTTTTCTGACTAGACAGATAGACTCTTGTGTATCACTTTTGGGACAGATGACTGTAGCACTGTTGTACTTTTGACCAGATCAAACTATGTATTCTCGCATTATGTATATATTTGTTTCCTTTCAGTTCAGTTCCATAGTGACGGGATCACTGTTTTATTATTATTATTACTGCACTTCGTATTAGAACTTTCTTAAAATAATAGAATTGCGATATACGTTCTCCCCATTATAAGAGCTGTGCAAGGCACAATGTTGTATATGATTGTGACCTAACGTTGAATTTTTCCCAATAATTGTTTTTATTATTATCAGAATCATGCCGCCAAGAAAGATTGGAACTAGGGCGAACCCTGGGTCTGAGGACCAGGGAAGCCATAATCAGGACAATAGAAACCAAGAACACAGTGAAGAGGAAGATGAGGATTATGTGGAACAGGATGACTCCCTGTATGAAGAAGAAGAGGAAACATATGATGTTGAGGGATTTGAGATAGAGGCTGAAGAAGGAGAAACCGAGGTTGAGCAACCAGTACCAAACCCAGGCATGGATCCCATGAGCCAGTTCATGCAACTCCTAAGACAGAATTTGGAACGTCAACCCAACCCACCCCCTCAAGGAAGTAACAATGCAGTGGCAAACTCTTTCAGGGCTTTTAAGTCCCTTAAGCCCCCTGAGTTCCACGGATCAGCCGACCCAGTTGAGGCAAGGGCATGGTTAAAGGAAATGGAGAAATCTTTTGAGATTTTGAGTATCGATGAGGCACAGAAAACTGTATTTGCTACCTACCTTCTGAAAGGAGAAGCTAACTACTGGTGGGAGGCCAAGAAAAACATGGAGACAGATGCTATAATAACCTGGGAGAGATTTAGTCAGTTGTTTCTGGGGAAGTATTTCCCGAGGTTTATGGAAAACCAGATGGAGCTCAAGTTCTTGGAGCTAAAGCAGAATAACTTGTCTGTAGCAGAGTACGAAGCGAAATTTACTGAATTATCAAGGTTTGTGCCGGAGTTTGTAAGCACCGAGGAAAAGAAAGCTAGGAGGTTTCAGCAGGGACTGAAACCATGGATTCAGAATAGGGTGGCAATCCTTGAGCTTACGGACTATGCCACTCTGGTGCAAAAGGCAATGATTGTAGAAGTTGGAAGTGAACAGATGCAGAAGGAAAGAGAGGAGAAAGGAATAAAGAGGAAAAGTATGAGCATGGGTGGAGGTTCCGCAGGAAGGAGCTTCCCAACTAGATTTAATCGAGGAGCAGTGTCCCTACCAGGAAGGAACACTGGGTTTAAGCGGCCAATGAGTGTGAGTGTGAGCCAGGGCGGCCGGAAGTCAAGAATGTCCTATCCCAACCAATCTCGACCCCCATTGCCAGCCTGTAACATATGTGGAAGGAATCACACTGGGGAGTGTAAAGGAAGGCCAGTAACCTGTTTTAAGTGCGGTCGGGAGGGCCACTATTCAAATAAGTGCCCATCATTAACCCCTGCCGTCGTTCCACCCACCAATTGTCATCAGTGTGGACGCTCGGGTCATTGGAAGAAGGAATGCCCAATGAACAAACCAGCAGCTTCGGGAGCAAGCAGGGCTGCTTCTAATAAGCCACCTACTGCGAGGACTTTCAACATGACAGTCCAGGATGCTATGAAAGATTCAGATGTGATAGCAGGTACCCTTTCTCTAAATTCAGTCAGTGCAAATGTTTTATTTGATTCGGGAGCAACTAAATCTTTTATATCAAAGGACTTTGCGCGTAAGTTAAGACTTAAGGCTAAACCCTTGATAGAACCCTTACAAGTAGAAATAGCCAATCATGAAATTATTCCTGTTAACCAGATTCACCCCGCCTGTGAGATAGGCATAGGGGAGCAATCTTTCAGTGTTGATCTGATTCCTTTTAAATTAGGGGAGTTTGATGTGATTTTGGGGATGGACTGGCTATCTAGCAACGATGCTCAGATAGACTGTAAAGGGAAGAAAGTTAAGTTAAATATCCCCGGGAAGAAAGAAGTTATATTTAGAGGAAAGAGGCAGACGCAGAAATTTTTGACCGTGGCTCAGGCCAAAAGGATGCTACGAAAAGGAAGTGAGGCCTACCTAGCCTATGTGGTGGACACACAGAAGGAGGTGCCCAGCTTACAAGATATTCCAGTAGTCAACGAATTTGAAGATGTATTCCCCCAAGACCTTCCGGGATTACCACCCGATAGAGTGATTGAATTTGCTATTGAGTTGGCCCCAGGGACGGCGCCAGTTTCAAAAGCACCTTACCGGTTAGCCCCGTTAGAAATGAAGGAATTAGCTATCCAATTGCAGGAACTCTTGGATAAGGGTATGATAAGACCCAGTGTGTCTCCGTGGGGAGCACCAGTTTTATTTGTTAAAAAGAAAGATGGGAGCATGAGGTTGTGCATAGACTATCGAGAGTTGAACAAGCTAACCATATAGAACAGGTACCCATTACCTAGAATAGACGATCTGTTCGACCAGCTAAAGGATGCTGTTTATTTTTCCAAGATCGACCTGAGAACTGGATATCACCAACTAAAGATTAAACCTGAAGATATTTCCAAGACAGCGTTTCGTACCAGGTATGGGCATTATGAGTTCTTGGTAATGTCCTTTGGACTAACCAACGCCCCAGCGGCTTTCATGGATTTAATGAATAGAGTATTTAAGAAGTACTTGGACAAGTGTGTGATAGTTTTTATCGATGATATTTTGATCTACTCAAGGACTGAGGCAGAACATGCAGAGCATTTGAGGATAGCTCTAGGGATACTCAGAGAGGAGCAGTTATATGCCAAATTCTCGAAGTGTGAATTCTGGCGGAATGAAGTACAGTTTTTAGGACATGTGATCAATAAAGAAGGAGTATTGGTCGACCCCTCCAAGATAGAGGCGGTCTCAAATTGGGAAAGGCCAACCACACCCACAGAGGTGAGGAGTTTCATAGGATTGGCCGGCTACTATCGTAGATTTGTACAGGACTTTGCGAAGATCGCAGCCCCTTTGACACGACTTACTCGTAAGACAGAGAAGTTTGAATGGACGGAGAAATGCGAGAACAGTTTTCAGGAATTAAAGAAAAGGTTGATAACGGCTCCGGTATTGGCATTGCCGGATGGAAAAGGAGATTTTGTGATATATAGTGACGCGTCGCACAAAGGATTAGGGTGTGTGCTTATGCAGCACGGTAAAGTTATTGCGTATGCGTCGAGACAATTGAAGGAATACGAGGTTAGATATCCTACTCATGACCTTGAGCTCGCAGCAATAGTATTTGCTTTAAAAATTTGGAGGCACTACTTGTATGGAGAGAAGTGCGAGATTTTCACAAACCATAAGAGCCTCAAGTACATATTTACGCAGAAAGAGCTCAACATGCGCCAGAGGAGATGGTTAGAACTAATCAAGGACTATGATTGTGAGATTCTCTATCATCCAGGGAAAGCCAATGTGGTGGCTGATGCCCTTAGTAGAAAGGAAAGACTCAGAATGATAACGACCTCGGAAGAGTTGATAAGGGATTTTGAGAAAATGGAAATAGAGGTAAAGATAACCGGAACCGGAACTGAAAAGCTTTTTGAGATCTCAATGCAGCCAGAATTATTGGAAAAGATCAGATTATGCCAAGAGAAAATAATGAATGAAGACAGAAAGTCAATGACTGGAGAGGAGATCCATACTGAGAAAGATGATAAAGGGATAATGAGGTATTCCTACCGAATTTGGGTTCCGAATGTTCAAGAACTTAAAGATGAGATTTTGGATGAAAGCCATAGTTCAAGGTATTCCATTCACCCGGGAAGTACCAAGATGTATAGGGATTTGAAGGAATATTACTGGTGGCCCAACATGAAGAGGGACGTAGCAGAATGGGTAAACAAGTGTTTGACTTGCCAAAGAGTAAAGGCAGAGCACCAGAGACCCAGTGGACTTTTGCGACCCCTGGAGATTCCCGAATGGAAATGGGAACAGATAGCGATGGATTTTGTTGTAGGCTTGCCAAGGACGAAAGCCAATCACGACGCCATTTGGGTAATTATAGACCGACTGACAAAGTCAGCTCATTTCATTCCTATCAATGAGAGATACACAGTCGATAGACTGGTGGACATTTACCTTAAGGAAATAGTAACGCGACATGGAGTCCCAGCGTCCATTGTCTCAGACCGAGACCCAAGGTTCAACTCCAGATTTTGGAGGAACTTTCAGGAATGTGCGGGGACCAAGTTAAATATGAGTACCGCGTACCATCCCCAAATGGATGGACAGAGTGAAAGGACCATCCAGACACTAGAGGATATGTTGAGAGTCTGTGCAATAGACCTTAAAGGAAGTTGGGATGATCACCTGCCGTTGATCGAGTTTTCTTATAACAATAGCTTTCATGCTAGCATCGGAATGCCGCCTTATGAGGCCTTGTACGGAAGAAGGTGTCGATCTCCCTTATACTGGGATGAAGTAGGAGAGCGGAAGATGCTCGGACCCGAAGTGGTCCAAAGGACCAAAGATATAGTGGATCTTATCAGAGGGCGACTTGTAGCAGCCCAAGACAGACAGAAGAAATATGCAGACCTAGCCCGAAAGGACAAGGAATATGAAGTAGGGGACTTAGTACTGTTGAAAGTATCCCCTTGGAAGGGATTAATGAGGTTCGGAAAGAAAGGAAAACTAAGCCCAAGATACATTGGACCTTTCGAGATATTAAGACGGATTGGAAAGTTAGCTTACGAGCTAGCCCTACCCCCTAATTTGCAACAAGTTCATAATGTGTTCCATGTGTCAATGCTAAGGAGGTATCATCGGGATGCCAGGCACATAGTGGAGTACGAGCAGGTGGATATGCAGCCAGATCTAACTTACATGGAGAAGCCAGTAAGGATTATGGATAAGAAGGAGCAGGTGCTTCGGAACAAAGTGATCAAGCTAGTCAGAGTACTATGGCAGAATCATAATATGGAAGAATCAACTTGGGAACTAGAGAGCACAATGCTAGAAAAGTACCCCCATTTGTTTTCTGTTTGATTCCGGGACGGAATCCTTTTAAGGAGGGGAGACTGTAATAACCCCAAAATTTTTCAACTTTTTGTAACCCTTGTGAATAGTGTTTTAGCTGAATGAGAAAACTTTTCACGCCACACTATGTAGGGGTTCTGTTATGGATATTCTGGGATATTATTAGTACTCTATGAAGTATATAAGTGTATGTAAATATCGTCAGAATCCAATTCCGAACACTTTGGTTTTTCCCGGAAATCCACAAGATACGGAGAGAATTGAGTATAAGGTAACAGGATAAAAAGGATTTAAATTAAAGGATTATAATAGAGGATCATAAAAAGGAATATAATGTATTGAGAAAGGTTAAGGGAACCTAAGTAATAAGATCCCGGGTATGATCCTTCAAACGATAAACGAGAACGAAAGTTAAGCAAACCGTATAGCAGATCAGCGGTCATTAGGCAAACGATTAGGAAGTTAATCAAAGGGATTAGGGGGAATGATGTCATCCAACCAATAGAAAGAAGACAAGGAAGGAAGGATGACATCATGAGGATGAGGTAAGCATGACATGGGAAGGAAGGAGGTGTGGTTGAATAAGAACCACACAAATTCAAGGGCAAGGTAGTAATTTGCTAAATCAAAAACAAAAACCAAGCCAACCAAGCTAGCAAAATCATTTCATCAAAAAATCAAAAACAACCAAGGCATTTGTTCTTCACTTTGCTCTCGGCTTTTACACATTTTCAAGGCATAGAATTTTCAAAATCAAGATCCAAGCATCCTAAATTGGTAAGAAAATTCCCTAATCATCCTTATGCTTAGTTATGGCTATATCATGAGTTTAAGCCATTAATTCTTTCTCTAACTTCTTCATTTAATCAAGGAAGAAGATAATGAATAGTGTTTTCAAGTTTTTAACTTGAACTTTTTCTTGTTTTTCTTGAAGATCCAAGCTTTCCTAAGGCTTCTCAAAGCTTCTTAAGGCTTCCTAGCTCCACCCACCACTTCAAGGAAGGTATACCATTTCCAAACCCTAGGTTCATATATATTATAAGATGATTTTGAGTAGTGGGTTGATATTGTAGTTGTTGTTATGATTTAGAGTTTGAGATTTGGAATGGTAGTGTAATGGAATGGTAATTTTGTGGTTTTGATTTAAAGAAACTTAAGAATGATTAAAGTTAAGTTTAAGCATAAGTATGAAAGATTAAATTGAATTGGTTGGGGTGGTTATGATGTGATAAGGATGGAGGATGGTTGTATGTTGGATTTGAGGTTGATTTGGGTTGATTGTGGATGGTTTAAAAATTGGAAATCGCGTAAACATAGCCGTCGTAACGGCCGATTTTCTTTGGACTGTTTTTGTGCATAGCATTAGGACCCGAGAACCCCCTGCTAGATTGTGAGCACTGCCATGTTTAGATAGCTCATGTTACGAGCTTCGTTTTGATATGTAGTTCGTCCGATTCCGATTTACGGTTTAGGAGAAACGACCGTTTCAAGTAACGGCGTTTCGCGGACGAAACTTTTCCCTCGCCTTACTTTGGAATGTAGGTTAAAGACCAAAAAGGGTGAATTAATGTATGAAACATTTATGGTAAGTGTGTTAGGCAGTTGGTAAGTCATTCGCGAAGGAATCGCTTTAAAACTCGTAAAGGTTAAATTATTAAAAATGGTGGAGCCGAGGGTACCCGAGTGACTTAAGCGAATCGGTGAGCGCAAAACTAGCATTAGAGTCTAAGTTAGTTAAATCATAGATTTACAAGTGATTTTGGTTTAATTCCAACTTACTTGTTGTTTATAGGTTATCAGACTCGTCCCGAGCCTTTCTCACCCCCAAGTCGCTCAGGCAAGTATTCTATCCGTTATACTGTTGTTGTGATGTATACACTTGTATATGCATTATCTTGCGATAGATGCATGTTGGTTATTTAGCAAATTCTTGCGATATATTGTAGCATGTGATATGGTATATATGCATGCCTGTTTTATATTCTTGAAATATATATCTGTTGGTTCAGTTGATAATACCTATGCTAGAGGATAGCGGTATCTTGCATATACCCTTAGTATAGGGACTCAAAGGTGAAAATATTTTCTAAAACCGGGAGTCGAGGATCCCGAGTAATCTTGTATATATGGATATATATATATATATATATATATTTATATATATATATATGGTTATAGTTTTCCAAACTATTAATCGAATAAGGTTTATTCGATAACTTTAAACTTTATTTTATTATTGAATATTATTTCGAATATTATTCGAGGACTTATGACTCCTTTTATATTATTTATTGAATATTATTTGAATATTCATTCGAGGGCTTATGACTCTTTTATATTATTTATTGAATATTATTTGAATATTCATTTGAGGATGTATGACTCCTTTATTTTATTTAATGAATATTATTTATAATATTCATTCGAGGTATTATGACTCAGCTTATTTTATTTATTGAATATTATTTGAATATTCATTTGAGGATCTATGACTCCGATTATTTGCTGAGATATATTCTTTATTTTATTAAAGAATAAGATGTCAATAATCAAACTTATTTTCGATTATTCAAATAAAGATAATACTTTCATATAAGTATATCTTTGGTTATTTAATACTCGTTTCAAGTATAAATTTTAATACTTCTACTTCAATTATTTTTATAAAGATTATTCTTTATGGGAATATTATTTAATTAATAATATTCAGATATTTTCTAATATTCTGGGGACTGATTTACTTTATTAAATCAGCCTTACTCCAAACACTCTTTAAAGTGTTTTCGAGTCTTCAAAATGATTTTTTAAAAGTCAGAGCGGATCCCAAAACTCATTTTTATATTTAAGATCTTCCTTTTAAAGGGGATTTAAATACTCGCTCAAAACCTGGGGAATCCGGCTCTGTGGTGTATTTTATATTCGCAACGAGGTTGCAGATTTGGTAAATGAATTGATTACTTGCCCAACGTTCGGGAAGTAAGCCCATCTCATTGAGTCGGCATAAGCGACAGGCCGGGGTACGGTCTATTATTGTGTAAGTGGCTGGGTGGCAGTCCATCAACGCGTGAGGGACCGGGGTACGGTCGAGCGCAAGGTCCTAATGCGGCCAGGGTGATGACCGGTGAGGAATTCATCCATCTACAGTAGAAAAGGTTACTTATTGGTATCTTTGCCTGATCAGCGAGATATCGGGTTTATGCCAAAATTCTTTTCCTTTCCAAAATTCATTGGATGTTTCAAACTCTGTTCATACTTTACATAACAGAGGTTCCAGGAAATGTTTAAAGGGGTATATATATGTGGATATATATATACCGGGACTAAATAAAGTATCTCATAACTTTTTCATTCAATAATCTTTCAAAGATTGAATCTATTCAAGTCTTAACATGTGGTCTCATCTATGGGATGTTTTCTTAAAACCTATAATACTTTGAACGGTGGCAGTTCAAGTAGCTTTATATAAGATATAAGTGTGGTGAAGTATTGGTAACTTCATTCCTTATTTTTACTTATATCTAGTAAGTAATTATCTTACACATGATAGAGATTCTAGTAAGTATCCATTTAGATACTTATATTATTGTTATCACTATACATATTATCTTGCGAGCTGCAAGGCTCACTCTTGCTTTATTTCTTCATCACACAACAACAGTTAGGAGAGATGGCCAGACTCCAGCAGACCCAGCGCAAGCGCGTGGGAAGCGCCCCGCGTCTTCCCGATGATGTTGTAGCTGCTATAGCTGCAGAGGTAGATCCATTGTAGTTTAGACCATCTACTTTTGAGAATCAAATTATGTATAATTATAACTTGTGGCAGATAATGGCAATTAACTGTAAATTATCAAGTAATCATTTTGGGTTGTAATAATTTTAAATTGTGGATTCAAAGACTTGTACTTATTTCAATTTCATCTCTGAGACTATAACGGGTTGTGGTGTGTGTTAGTGTGGGGTCACAATATGAGGTTAATTATTATTAATTAAGTGAAGTGATATTGTGGAAAGAAAGACCGTGACAACCCGGATCCCCGACCCCGGATCTGGGGGTGTTACAGTAACTATCTAGCGGATCAAAATCCCTAGAACTTAATCTCAAATTACGTTTAGCATTTGAATCTTTTTATTGCAAAAATAGAAAAAGTTCATGTCGAATTTATTTTAGATTTGTGATAATTAATTTGAGATTAATTCCTTGTAATTGATACAGTTGTTGTAACATCTTTCAAGTTTAATAATATTCTTATTTAACTTGAATTTTGTTTCACATTTTTATTCTGCATTTAATTCGATTATTTGGTATTGTTTGTATTCAACCCCCCTTCTACAAACACATTGGGACCTAACAATTGGTATCCGAGCCTTCTGATTAACGAACAAATCAAGATTCTAGACTTTTGTGATTTTTCAACTCCTTGAATTTTTATTTATTCAAAAATTCATAATGACTTCACAAAAAGTTGGAACCGTTAAAATTCAACTATTTGATAAAGAAAATTATATCATGTGGAAGAAGAAGATGCACTTGTTTTTACAAGTTGCAAATCCCAAATATCTGAACTTGTTAAAGAAGGGTCCAACAACTCCAATGGTTGTTGACCAGAGGTGATAATAGATGATGTTGTGATTACCAAAGATAGAACCTATCCAAAAGAGCATGAGGATTTTTCTCCTGCTGAAAAAGAAGAAGCCTCCTTGGATGCCATCCTTCAGTTAATTTTAGTTGATTCCCTCGATCCCTTGATGAACAGACATGTGATGAACTGTAAAAATTCCAAACACATCTGGGAAACTATTGAGGTGATTAATGAAGGTACAGAGGAAGTTAGGGAGAACAAGTTGGAGATCCTAACCTCTGAGTATGAACATTTTAAATCAAATCCAGGAGAAGGAATTACTGAAGTGTTTGAGAGGTACAATGCGTTGATCAACAACCTAAACATAAATGGGAAATATTATTCAATCAGGGAGGTCAACAAAAAGTTCCTTTTAACATTGCCAACTCATCTTGAACATAGAATTACTGCCATTAGGGAAGCTAGAGATCTGAGTGAGATTTCTTTGGATAGACTCTATGGTGTGTTGAAAACCTATGAGTTGGAGCAGATTCAGCAAAAGGAAGTCTACGGGAAAGATAGAATGGTCAGCACATCTACTGCTCTTGTAGCTGAAGGTCAACAACAACAACAATCTCAACAGTCGGAGAGAATGGTACAGTTTTCCAAGGTTGAGGAAAATGTGATAGTAGCAAAATATGATCCTCCTACTACAAATCAATCCAGTGATGATTTTTATTCCTTAGAAGAGCTGGAGCAATTGGAAGATGAGTCAATGGCCCAAATTGTCAAGAGATTCTCCAATGTCAGATTCAAGAGAAATCCCAAGTTCAAGTACAAGTCCAACTACAACAGCTTCCAGACAGGTGGATCTTCATCCTCTAACACCAGTAGTGGTGGATACAAAACAGGGATGGTTGATCGGAGCACCATTAGATGCTATAACTGCAATGAGTTGGGACACTTTGCCACAGAATGCAGGAAGCCAAAGCAAGTAAGGAAGAACTCTTATGATTCAAATCAGAAGAGTAACTCTGAAAGGGCTTACGCGGCAAAGGGAAGAAGCTGGGATGATACTGATAGTGAAGATGAAGAAGATGAGAATCTTGCTCTTATGGCTATTGATGGAAAAGCCTTATTGTCAAGAAAAGAGGTAAAATTTACTGATACTGAATTAGTTTATCATCTAGGAGGTTCCTTAGATTGTGCTCGTCGTGATAATGAACTGTTAAGTCAGCAGATCTGTTAGGTCACACACACACACACACTGTAGAGGGGGTGAATACAGTGTAAATTACAATCAAATCAAACTTTAATATCTCAAGTAACAAAAAACAAACTTTATTGAAATAATAAACTCTGTTACAATATGGAACTGTTACCTCTCAGTGATGAACAAATATCACGAGAGCTGCTATGGTTACAATGAATAATCTTCTCGAATATGATAGCACTTATAGTGTAAACCCCATGTCTGTGTTTATATACTACACAGTTACAAGATAATCGCTAATTGATATGAAATATAATTCTGCTTCCTAAAATATATCAATCAGATATCTTTTCTTCCAAGTATTCTATTCTTCATAGAATTCCTTCTTCATGCATATCTCTTCTTATGTTTATCTCGATCTTCTTTCCTTTAATCAGCTACTGTCCTTATCTGAACGTCCTTCAGCACTTAAGTTCTGATATCCATCTTCTGATGATTATCTCCTGATAATATAAGTACTGATATCCTTAAGTCCTGACTTTCAATAAGTACTGATTTATCCTGTTTAAGTAAGATCTGAAAACTAAACATAAATCATATTAGCCATGACATTATCAAATATATCTAACAATCTCCCCCAACTTGTAAATTAGCATAATATACAAGTTTAACAGATATTTGATGATGTCAAAAACATTAAGTACAAATGCATGAGAATTAGACTAGATAACTACAACTTACAGTCCTTAAAGCTTTACCAATCTTTAACTTTTGATAACAGCTTCAGTCTGTACAAATATCAGAATTTAATCAGTTATAGATCTTGACTTGGCTTCATCTTCTGATCTCTTTGATGTCAGAAATTGTTCTGAGATAGTTCTTCAACAAACATTTCTCAGCATATCTAAGTTCATCAATCATACTCCTTTTAGCATCTTTAAGCTCTGCAGTATCTTCACCAATTTGAAAGATTACAGCTCTGAGATCATTAATCTTTGCTTTTCTTATATCCTGATCCAGTCTGATCAAATAAACTTTATCAGACTCAAGATTGAATTCCACAGCCCTGTAACCCAGAAAGGTAGTTATAATCTTAGCAGTGTTGGGCTTCATTTCAACTATATCACCCTTGTGATCTCTGTACTTTGGAACATATGTGCTATCAGACTTAACAGAATAAAGCCTTTTCTGTCTCTGAATATGATCCTTCAAATAGTTTGCATCACTTTCTGTTAATCTGTCATTCACTTGAAGTAAGAACAGTACATGCTCCAGTTCTTCAAAATACTTCAAATGAATGGCATTTTGCCTTATATGATAAACCCTACCATCTGTCATGAAGTACAACAAGATGTGTTCTTTTAAGTAGGTATGGTAAACCATTTGTACAGATTCCAGTTGATTCAATCTCTCAGAAGTTGCTCCAATACCTGGTTCGTTCAAGGAAGTTGGATCATTGGTAGTGTTCTATATTCTTCTTTCATCAGCACTTCCCAATCCAGTTTTATCTCTTGCTTCCTTTCCAGTAACTACTCTTGCTTCAAAACCACTTGCAGCAGTCTTCAAAGGTTGAGTCTGTTTTGCTTTAGTGAATCCTGGTAGGAGTGTCTTTAATCTATCTTCTGATATCAAGTTAACTTGAGCTATGTCAGAGGTTACTTGCTTCTTTGGAATATCAGAACTTACTGTCTCTTGACTCTGAACAACTTGAGCCATGTCAGAGGTTGTCTTAAAAACTTTTCTTGAAGTCAGAGCAAGATCATCCTTTTCATCAGTGATTTCTTCATTCTCAGGAGGCACACAAACCTTGATAGGTTCACCAAATTTTTCTTTACCCTTGGATCTTGGATCTTTCTGCGGTTGTGATTTAGCCAATG
This sequence comes from Apium graveolens, assembly GCF_009905375.1. Taxonomy (NCBI): domain Eukaryota; kingdom Viridiplantae; phylum Streptophyta; class Magnoliopsida; order Apiales; family Apiaceae; genus Apium; species Apium graveolens. The sequence goes on from NC_133651.1 coordinate 248,923,491, forward strand.
TTGCTTCAGTATTTGTCCTTTCTTTTATCACAATGCCTTTGAGTTTTGGAAGTGTCTTTTTACCAGAAGCTTCAGATTTAGATGTGACTTTTTCTGATTTAAGTCTGGCTTCTTCTTCCATTAAACTCTCCAAGTCCATTCCTGGATTTTCCTGAAAAAATAACTGTCTTGACATTTCTTCATCAAGATCTAAAAGTTCATCAGAACTTATCCTTTTACCAATAGCAGAACTAATTCTTTTTTCAGTATCAGAACTTGTCCTGTGACTTGTGATTTCAGCTTTTTTTGATGAGAAACCTCTACCTTGACTATGACCTCTACCCATTCCAGAGTTTTCTTGGTCATCCCTTTCATCATCCTTCCTCTTCAGTGTCTTATCAGTTTTGTATTTGGACTTAATTACTTTCTCCCCCTTTTTGGCATCAGCAGGTAATAGAAGAGAGACAAGTAATTCCACTGAGGCTTGGATTTCATTAAGTTGAGATTGCTGAGAAGCTTGATTTTTCAGAATATCATCAATCTGAGCTTGTTGATTCTCTTGAGTCTTCTCAATATAAGCAACTCTGTCAAAGGTAGGTTGGAAGAACTTTTTCTTATCAACCTTCTGAACTTGTTCTTGCTTTATTAGTTCTTCCCTAAGATGATGTAACTCTGCATGAGTAGTGGAATGGAGACCTTGTAGATGTTTAGTACTCAATGCAGTAACTCTAAGCTGTGTTTTGAAATCATCAGTAATTAACATTTCATCAGCTTTAGTCAAGTGCTCATCCAGATGTTGTGCAGTAGGAGCACAGGTGACTGAGTTCCATTCCTTAGTTCACTCCTGTCCTGCAGGAGTTTCACTCCAAGGCATTGGTGCTTCTCTTGTAACAAAATTCTTAACAAGTTCAGACTTAAGAACAGTTTGTTGAGGGGCATGTCCTGAAGGACCTGCTTTATCAACATCTGCATTTGGAGCAGCATCACCAGTATCTCCAGTATTTGCAGCATCAGAACGTACAGAATCAGTATCTTCTGATAAAACAACAGTATGAGTAGCAATGGAGGCTTCAGAAGCATCCTCTAATTGCTGATCTGGTTCCAAGTTCTGATCAACAGCCATATCCTGATGCTCACCTATATTCTGATCATCAGCATCTAGATGCAGAGAAGGTGTAGTAGATAATTCTGGAGTTTGAGCAGCATCAGTAACAGGTGTTGTTGATGGATTAGTTGCTGTTGGAGCTTCTAAGTAAAGTATCTCAGGCACAACCATGTTCTGAACATCAATTTCAGCACTTGTGCCCGGATCAACAGGAGATACAACATTTTGAACAGGAGACACAGATGGTGTGTTTTCCATTTCAGTAGCAGCTTCCTGATTTGGAGTTAATGGAGAAGCAGTGGCTTTAGCAGAATGTGATTCTTGTGAGATCAGAGATTCCTGATCTCCTTCCTCAGCTGCTGCTTTCTCATCATCTGAAACTGGCCTTTTTGCCCTCTGTTTCTTGTATCTCTTTGAAGGTATGGATTCCTTGGGAGTTTCAGCAACAATCATTCTTCTAAGCCTTTTGAGAAGCCTAGATTCCCCAATTGCAGAATCCTTCTGAGAAGGAACTTTCTCAGCTTCTTTGACAACAGGTTCTGATGTAGAAACCTGTTCCTCACTGTCAGATTCATCTCTCAGAACAATCCTCCTTCTCTTCTGAGGTGTTTGAGGAACAGTCTTTGTCCTCTTAGGCTTGGAAGATGAAGGCTTCACAGTAGGTGCTGAGGATGATGGTTGAGCTTTCTGTGAAGTGGAGAGATATGATTTGAGATATGTTCTGAGGGATGGTTGAGTAGTATGAGAGGTATGTGCTGTTGGTTGCTGTGATGTTTGAGGTGTGGTGGTAAATTGGATATCAGGATAAACAGATCTGTAGGTATCAGGATCAACATTTACTAAGATCTGTTTTACAGATTAAGGAATCTGCAAGGGTCTAACCATCTTTTTCTTAACATCAGCATTTCAAATCATTAAAGGCTTGTTTTGCAATTTTGAAAGATGAAGTTAAGTCAGTGGTAGGTTGGGGGTTATCAGCACAACAATGGTTAACAATAAGTTGACAAAATCTAGCAAAGTATACAACATTCCTATCTTCTGTCATCCTATCCCCAATAAAACCTATCACAGCAGTTGCAAAATCAAAATGAGTTTGGTTAATGATAACATACCCGATGTGCTGACTCATTATGGGTATAGCATCAAAGTCGGAACATTTATTCCCAAAAGCTTTGGTAATGCAGTCAAAGAAGAAGCTCCACTCCTTTCTGATATGAGCCCGTTTCAACTGCCCAAGCTTTGCCAAACTCTGCTCATACCCCAAACTAGCCATGAACTCTTTAAAAGCTGATTCCTCCGGGGTTGAAAAAGTACATCTTTCTGGTAGATGTAGGGCCTTGCGGATTGTACCAGGAGTTACCCCATAGATAGAATCACCCACTTCGAAAACAATACTAGGAGTACCATGTTGACCACTATTATCAAAGTTTCCAGTCCTCCAAAATGTCAGAACTTGTTGGCTTGAAAAGGTTGTAGGTTGGGTCAATGCATACCCGATTTCACTGTGTGCAAGAAGATTTTGCACAAAATGTAACTCAGACGGAGCTTCAGCATTATCAAGAATTGCAGCATATTTGTTTGGAACAAATTTAGCTCCATCAATGATCAAATCCTTAGGTGCCATGAAAATAATCGAGATTTAAGAGTGCTTGTTAGGTGTTTGATAAAATGTCTATTTGAAAAATCAACGTCAGGAGATGAAAGACAGTAAAAGAGTATAGAGAGATAAAGTATAAAAGTGAATAAAAGATTAAAAAATCCTCTCTCCGTCTTACTTATACTTTGTAAAAAAAAATGTTACCGTTGGACACCTGTCAGACATGCAGTAATAACGAATAGTTAATGGGCACGGGAAAACAGTAATCATTACTTACCCACTTGCAGTTTTTCTAGGAAAAACCGTTCCACTTACCCAGTTATTCCATTAATCAAGGTAAATCAGTTTTAATTCAGAATTGAAACTGTTTCCACTTGTTCAATTATTTTTCACTGCAACACCAATATTCTGGAAAAAAAATCGAGTGAGAATGACCTAAATAAATCAATTAAACAAGTACTGATAATGTAAAATCAGAACTTAATTTAAATCAAAATATGAAATGGTCATCAGAATATGAATATTTATCAGGATTTATCAATATATTACAGAACATCTCAGAGACAAGAACTTAAAAAAAATTCATTAATATATTAAGAGAATACATCCATGAAATTTAAATTACATCAGAACGTTTACAAGATTGTCCTAAGCTGCTAAACCTAACGTCAACAGCCTTTGTCCTAGCTCAAGAAGCAGGGCAAGGCTGACGATGAAGAAAAACAGGAAGAAGAAAATAAATCATTTCTTCTTCCTACTCTCGACAAACAGAATAGCGAGTCGTATGATTCGCTCTTGCTGGCGGAGAGCTTCCAGCCTTTCCTCCTCCAATCGCTCCAGATGGCGATGGTAATCCATGTAGAAGAACAGGAGGTGGGGGAGTACCTCCTGGGGAACGGAGTCCCATATCTCATCAGAAATGGCAGTGACATGCCATTCATGCTGCCAGGCTTCACAGCTCAGCTCCATGTTGAATGTTTCATAGTTCAAAAACATATTGTAATTGACCATGGTGTTTTTGATAGAAAGAGTATGAAGATGAGTTTGTGATAAAAGAGTTGATGTGAAGGCTGATGTGAAGTGGTTGTTTATATAGGCAAAAGAATGCCAGGAGATGCAAGGGAATTTAATGCTGACAGGTAGAATTAATTCTACCTCGTCTCCCTAGAATGGGAAGACGAAAAATAGTCATTGGAAGTGTAAGTGAAGTTTAATGCGCACAAGTAACAAGTAAAAATTACGGTACGTGTACGTGAACCACTATCCCTAATGATATTGACTGTTAATATTCTACCCAAACATAGTCTGATTTAAACTGAAACTATTTTTAGATTTTATGCACAAATAAGTCAAGTAAAGAATCAGAATTTAATATCAGAACTTAGACTTATATCAGAACTTAACAGTTACCAGAACATAATTTCTTAACTCGAAAAATGAATGCCTATCATAGTAAGTCCTCATACAAATTCTGATTTAGATTCTTCAGAACATGCAATCAGAACTTGTCCTCAGAATTTATGCAATATGACACATAAACTGTTTATCTAAAATAACATAGATCACCATAGTAATTTTTATCATTCATATGAAGTGTTTAGTGTGTGCATTAAGCTAAATATCAGACAAAGAGTAAAGTCTGATTTACTTCAGTACATCTTAGAAATAAGGCATAATTAAAACTTTACTAAAAACCTGTCATTATTCTGAAACCTACTATTGAATGAATTCATGCTTGAGTCCACCTCAACTATTTTGTGCTAATTTTGTGCATCTTTTTAAATTCTATTTTACAGTGGCTTCTCAGTGTAGGTGAGTCACGACTGCTTATCAGAATTTATTCTATTATCAGAGTATTTCTCCAGTAATCATTGAGTGTGAAAAGTCACCAAGAAAATATTTTGCTTTTCTGATGCATATTTACTTAATACCAGCCATGCACTTGGGTCGTCCCTTCCACATTTTTTACTGTAGATCTCAAAGAAGTACCTGATTTTAATCCATGATTATTTTCTTTTTCTTTTGATAAGAGAGGTTTATCAACACTTAGTACATTCAACAAATTTACTAGCATCAGAACTTAACAGATAAGAAGCAATATTCTAGTTTGTGACTTAGTAATAAGATAGACAAAGTAAACTCAACTAAGCTCAATTATCAGAATTTGCTTGTGTCAAAAGATTTCCACAGAAATAATTACTTCTTACATGAGATCCCTAGTTTATTGAAGACTACTAGGTCATCATCTAGCACAGATATCCTCATAGGATTGAATAGTCACATAAACAGACATATCATTTCAGAGTTTAGAAAGTTACATCAGACAACAGTCAGTACTTAAGCAAGTTTTCAATTAAGCACAAAATACACAAAGAGAGTAATTTCTATAAATACTGATCATAAAGTCTGATACATCAGAACAAAACTAAGCAGATTTAGAGAAAGAACCTGAAACCATTCCAAGTTCATTTACCAATCTTGTAAAAGTAGCTTCACATAGTGGTTTTGTGAAGATATCTGCTAGTTGTTGATCTGTTGGAACAAAGTGCAATTCCACTGTACCTTCATCCACATGTTCCCTTATGAAGTGGTACCTGATGCTGATGTGCTTTGTCATTGAGTGTTGAACTGGATTACCTGTCATATCAATAACACTTTCATTATCACAGTAAATAGGGATTTTGAAATATGTTAACCCATAATCCAGTAACCGATTTTTCATCCAAAGAATCTGTGCACAACAGCTTCCTTCAGCAATGTACTCTGCTACTGCAGTTGATGTGGAAATTGACTTTTGTTTCTTGCTAAACCAAGAAACCAATCTGCCTCCAAGAAATTGGCAGCTTCCACTTGTGCTTTTCCTGTCAATTTTGCAACCTGCAAAATCTGCATCTGAGTAACCTATTAGTTTAAAATCTGATTCTCTGGGATACCACAATCCCAGATCAGCTGTTCCCTTAAGATACTTGAAAATTCTTTTCACAGCTGTTAAGTGAGGTTCTCTTGGATCTGCTTGAAATCTTGTACAAAGACAGGTAGCATACATGATATCAGGTCTACTAGCAGTTAGATAGAGTAGAGAGCCAATCATACCTCTGTAATCAGTAATATCTACTGATTTACCAGTATCTTTGTCCAGTTTTATTGCAGTGGCCATGGGAGTGGATGCACTTGAACAATCTTGCATTCCAAATTTCTTCAACAAGTTTTTGGTGTACTTAGTTTGACAAATAAAAGTACCTTCTTCATTCTGCTTGACTTGAAGGCCCAGAAAATAGCTAAGTTCCCCCATCATACTCATCTGATACCTTGACTACATCAGTTTGGCAAACTTTTTGCAAAGTTTATCATTTGTAGATCCAAAAATGATATCATCAACATAAATCTGGACCAAAAGTAAGTCCTTTCCATGGTTGAGGTAGAACAGTGTTTTGTCTATAGTTCCTCTGGTAAATCCACTTTCCAGAAGAAACTGAGCTAAAGTCTCATACCATGCTCTAAGAGCTTGCTTAAGTCCATAAAGTGCTTTATCAAGCCTGTAGATATAATCTGGATGTTTGGAATCTACAAAGCCTGGAGGTTGTTCAACATATACTTCTTTCTCCAATTCTCCATTAAGAAAAGCACTTTTCACATCCATTTGAAAGACAGTAAACTTTTTGTGAGCAGCATAAGCTAAAAATATCCTTATGGCTTCTAACCTAGCAACTGGTGCAAATGTTTCATCATAATCAATTCCATCCTGCTGAGAATATCCTTTTGCAACCAACCTTGGCTTATTCCTTGTAATTATGCCATCACTGTCAGTTTTGTTTCTAAATACCCACTTTGTACCAACAACAAATCTATTCTTTGGTCTTGGTACTAGGGTCCATACTTTGTTTCTTTCAAATTCATTTAACTCTTCCTGCATTGCTTGCACCCAATCAGCATCTTGAAGAGCTTCTTCCACTTTCTTTGGCTCAGTCTGAGAAAGAAAAGAATTATAAAGTCATTCATTTGAAGTACCTGTTCTAGTTCTGACACCTGCATCAGGATTTCCAATTATCAAATCAGGTGTATATGATTTAGTCCACTTCCTTGCAGATAGAAGGTTTTCTCTAGAACTGGATGCTCCCCCATGATCCATACTGTCTCCATTTTCATTTTCTGATGCTCCCCCTGAAACTATGCTCTCTGAGTTGGATTCTTCAGAATTTAGATTTTCAGCACTATCAGAACTTGGCTTATCAGAACTTGACGAATCAGAACTTGAAGAGCCAGATGTATGTTCTGATGCTTCTTGAGATGTGGTAAGATCTTGAGTATGCTCCCCCTGCATAGGTGCATCTTCCTTTGCCGTAGTCACCACAGTTTCAATAACATCAGAGTTTAATCCATCAGAGTTTGCATTATCAGGACTTAGATTGTCAGGATTTTCAGTATCAGAATTTGAGTCTTTATTTTCAAATCTCAGCTGATCATGATCAATAAAATCTTCAAGTCCAGTAATCTTCTTGTCATTAAAGGAGACATTGATAGATTCCATGACCACTCTTGTTCTCAAATTATAGACTCTGAAGGCTTTTGTGGAAAGTGGATATCCAACAAAGATTCCTTCATCAGCTTTTATATCAAATTTGGATAGCTGTTCAGGATGAGTCTTAAGAACAAACACTTGCATCCAAATACATGAAAATACTTCAGATTTGGCTTCTTTTTCTTAACCATCTCATATGGTGTTTTTCCTTGCTTGTTAATGAGTGTTGCATTTTGAGTAAAACAAGCAGTCTGCACAGCTTCAGCCCAGAAATAGGTTGGAAGCTTTGCTTCTTCAAGCATTGTACGTGCAGCTTCAATGAGAGTTCTATTCTTCCTTTCAACAACTCCATTTTGCTGTGGAGTTCCAGGAGCAGAAAATTCCTGCTTAATTCCATGGTTTTTGCAGAACTCTTCAATTATCAAATTCTTGAACTTAGTGCCATTATCACTCCTTATTGTCTTCACAGAATCTTTGACCAATTTATCCAGTTGTTTGACATGATCAATCAAGATAGATGCAGTTTCACTTTTTGTGTGCAAGAAATACACCCATGTGTATCTGGTGAACTCATCCACTATGACCATAGCATATTTCTTCTTTGCAATAGACATGACATTTACTGGACCAAATAGATCAACATGTAGAAGGTGATAAGGCTCAAGAATTGATGATTCAGTCTTGCTCTTGAATGAGGGTCTTCTTTGTTTAGCCTTCTGACAAGAATCACAAAGGCCATCAGGAGCAAATACTGACTTTGGCAGTCCTCTCACGAGATCTTTCTTGACCAACTCATTTATATTGTTAAAATTTAAATGAGAGAGTTTCTTGTGCCAGTTCCAGCTTTCTTCAATTGATGCTCTACTCATCAGACAGAGTGCAGAACCATCAGTACTTGTTGAAAGCTTAGCTTCATAAATGTTACCACGCCTGTATCCTTTCAGAACAACTTTGCCTTTAGACTTACTCACAACTTCACAGTGTTCTTCAAAGAAATCAACATGATAACCTCTGTCACAGATTTGACTTATACTTAGCAGATTGTGTTTAAGTCCTGAGACCAGAGCTACTTCTTTAATGATGACATTCCCAAGATTGATATTGCCATATCCCAATATTTTTTCAATGTTGCCATCTCCATAAGAAACACTTGGGCCAGCTTTCTCCACAAAGTCTGATAGCAGGGCTTTATTTCCAGTCATATGTCCTGAACATCCACTGTTCAGAACTAGGATATTTTTCCTGTTGCTCTGCAATCACAAAGACCACTAATGATTAGTTTTAAGGACCCATACTTGCTTGGATCCTTTGGCCTTATCAAGTTTGTTAACATTTGCAGCGGATTTAGCATCAGAGTTTATGTTAACATTTTTCTTATCAGAATTTACACTATCAGACTTTGAATCAGAATTTACACTAGAAGGAACAATGGAAACTTTCTTTAAAGAAAGTTTTATTTGATAATAATCATAGTACGAACTATGATATTCCTTACAAGTATAAATGGAATGCCATAAACTACCACAATGAAAACAAGGATTTTGTGGCTTATATCTAACAGACTGACTCTTAACTCCTGACTTTGAAGGTAAGGAGTTTATGTTCTTATTCTTCCTGTAAAAAGAAGCCAGATGGTTAGAACTTCAACAGTTATGACACGTTTTCCTAGGAGCTTTAGGAACAGGCTTATAATCATTGCTTTTATTCACACCTTCCTTTCCATTCCTATTTTTCCTAGGTGATTTTACCTTATTTGCATTCTTAACATCTTTCAGCTTATGCTTAAGCTGCTTCTTAGTCATTAAACCTATGTTTACTTCAGCAGTCTTTTCCTGTTTTAGTTTGTCAGAAGTTAATCCCTCTTTAACTTCTGATTTCTCATTATCAGACTTTACAGTTACAAACTTAACAGGTTTTAACTTTAGCTTTTGCTTAACAACAACAGGCTTAATTTCTACAGTTCCTTTATCATTCTTGTCCTCTCCATAACCTAAGTCCTCTTTCCAGTTTTCACTACTTAGCAAATTTTGAGTTGTTCTGCCAGAGTTAGTCCAAGTCCTGATAATCTCTCTTTCCTTTTCTAACTCAGTTTTTAGAGATTCATTCATTTTTAGTACTTCATCCCTAACATAAAAAGCATCATCTCTATCCTTCTGAGTTTGATGGAACATAACTAACTCTTTTTCTAAGAAATCATTTCTTTTCTTAAAAGCAAGATTTTCAGAAGTTAATCTTTCACATGTTAAAGTTTGATCTCTATAACTAACAAACATGGTTTTAAGATATCTTCTCAACTCATTAATATCATCAGTATGAAACGCATAAGTGGTCTGAGGTACCTTTGATTCAGCAGCTTCAGAACTGCTTTCAGAACTTGCTTTATCAACATTTGCCATCAAAGCATAATTCTCCTCACTTTCAGAGTCTGAGGTGTCTGTCCAGCTTTTCTTCTCTGTGACAAGAGGCTTGCCTTTGTCACCCTTCACTTTCTTGCAATCAGGAGATATGTGGCCTTTCTCACCACAGTTATAGCATTTGACATTGGTATAATCTCCTCTATCAGACTTTCCTCCTCAGCCCTCAGATCTTCTGAAATTCTTCTTATCAGAACTTGTACCTTTCCTGGAAAACTTCTTTCCCTTCCTGAACTTCCTGTATGCAATCTTTGTGATCCCTTTCCCATAAGAGCACACAGCTTCATCATCTCCTCATCAGCATCAGTCTCAGGCAAGCTTTTAGAATCTGAGTCATCATCACTTTCAGAACTTGATGACTCAGTATCAGACTTTGTGAAAAGAGCTTTACCCTTGTCTTTCCTTAAGGTAGCTGCCTTGGGGGATTCTTCTTCAGCCTTAAGAGCAACTGTCCTTGACTTTCCTCCTTTCCTCTTGCTTCTTTATTCCATCTCAAGTTCATGAGTCTTGAGCATTCCATAAATTTCATCAAGAGTTGTTTCATCAAGATTGTAGTTGTCTCTTATTGTTGTAGCCTTCAAATCCTAGCATTCAGGAAAAGCTAACAGGAATTTAAGGTTTGAATCTTCAAGATCATACTCCTTATTAACCAACGACAGATCATTCAAGAGTTTGACAAATCTATCATATAAATCAGTCAATGACTCATTAGCCTTTGAGTCAAAGTGTTCATACTCTTGAGTGAGTATTGTCTTCCTGTTCTTCTTAATTATATCAGTTCCCTGACACCTTGTTTCCAGAGCATCCCATATCTCCTTTGCAGTCTTGCAGTTAATTACCCTGTTTGACATTACATTATCAATGGCACTATGTAGTAAGTGTCGTACCTTAGCATCCTTAGCAATTGATGCGATATCTTCAGTAGTATAATCACTCTTCTCCTTTGGTACAGTCTTTGCTGCTTCACCTGCAACTGCAACAGCGAGCTTGGTTGGTTTGTGAGGTCCTTCCTTGATTCTATCAAGATATTCTGGATCTGTGGCTTCCAGAAACATGGTCATCCTCACCTTCCATATGGTATATTCAGATGGTCTCAGTATGGGAACTCTGATGGTCTCATACCGACTTTGAATTAGTGTCTTTGGCGGTTTTTCAGTTTTGGTAGGCTTAGTTGGAGTTTCTGTGTCAGACATGATTGTGTTTGGATCTTAAACTGTTTGTGCGTTAACAGTACCACTTGTTAGGTCACACACACACTGTAGAGGGGGTGAATACAGTGTAAATTACAATCAAATCGAACTTTAATATCTCAAGTAACAGAAAACAAACTTTATTGAAACAATAAACTCTGTTACAGTATGGAACTGTTACCTCTCAGTGATGAACAAATATCACGAGTGCTGCTAGGGTTACAATGAATAATCTTCTCGAATATGATAACACTTATAGTGTAAACCCTATGTCTGTGTTTATATACTACACAGTTACAAGATAATCGCTAATTGATATGGAATATAATTCTGCTTTCTAAAATATATCAATCAGATATCTTTTCTTCCAAGTATTCTATTCTTCATAGAATTCCTTTTTCATGCATATCTCTTCTTATGTTTATCTCGATCTTCTTTCCTTTAATCAGCTACTGTCCTTATCTGAACGTCCTTCAGCACTTAAGTTCTGATATCCATCTTCTGATGATTATCTCCTGATAATATAAGTACTGATATCCTTAAGTCCTGACTTCCAATAAGTACTGATTTATCCTGTTTAAGTAAGATCTGAAAACTAAACATAAATCATATTAGCCATGACATTATCAAATATATCTAACAAGATCAAAGACCTTGAGAAAGAGGTCAATGAATTAAGACTTGTGCACATTAATCAAGACAAGTTAAAAGAACAAGTATCTTTTCTAGAGAATAGAGTTGACTGTTATAGACAACTCGAAACTATTCTCAAAGACAAGATCACCGGTCTTGAGACTAAGGTTAGAGCCTACTTCAATTCTTGTTCGAAGGCTAAAGAGTTCTACAGTAAGCAAGCTGTTAATCAAACATCTGGAATAGGTTATGATTACAATGCTGCTATTGGAGAATTAGGCATAAACCCCCCTCCTCATGTATGTGCTAAAGGTAGGAAAGTACCACATGTGCTTAAGGGTGTTGATGAACCCCTCTATAAAGCATCAATTGCTGAACCATTTGATGCGACCTCTTCTGTTATTCAAGAAGAAATACGTGCTGAAGATCATGCTAATGAGAAGGTTGTTTCCAAGTCAAGTGTGTCGAAAGTTCCAGTCAAAGTTGTGAAAGCAACTGAGACTAACTCAGACACACATGAGTTGGATAACAAAAATGCCATGTCTACCATGCATAAATTGCCTGCTGTTAATCACTCTCATAAAGCATGTGGTGTTGCTAAGTGTATGTCTTGTGCTTTTAATTTGATGTATGCTTATTTTAATGATAAGCATGTTTCTAGTGATAAGACTACTCTTCGTCAGCATGTGAATAATAAGAAGCATGATAGGTCTAAGACTGCTAGTCCTTCTAAGGCTAGAAATGAGACATTTGTGCCTAAGCCTAAACAGAAATTTGTTAAGACTATTTACAAGGTCAAATGTTCAGTCATTGAGGATGTTGAGACCATTAAAATAAAAAATGTTGTTTTGCCTGACAAAGGACAATTCTACAAGTATGCCGGGCCCAACCAAGTTTGGTTTCTGAAGAAAGTCTAATCCATTTGAAGTGCAGGGCAGTATACAGGTGTAACCAGTAGTGTGGATTCTTGACAAGTGGATCATCAAGATATATGACCGGAGATAGAGCCCTGCTATCAAATGTGGATTGAGAAAGCTGGCCCACTGGTTACCTTTGGAGATAAAAGCAAAGGTTTATCTGAGGGATATGGCTGTTTGCAAGCTGGGAATGTTATCATTGAAAATTTGTATATTGTGCTAGGTTATTATCAGGAAGCAATATCTAACATATAGCACCAGTGACGAGACTTGAGAATATTATGACATATCAGGCACCTGCTGCACATTACACTTGGAATTGGACTCTAGTAAGATGTGTACAAGTGTACTCCTGGTTGGTGAGTCAAAGGAGGAAGTCAGTGCACCACAGTTCATGGACTTTACAGCTGCAGATCTATTGGACTATGCAATCTCTTCTTCACAATCTCACTTCAGGTTGGTATGAACTAGTGTACTGTTCAAGCAATCGTCATATTTATAACTCTCTAATCACTAGGCACAATCATATTGTTTTATATGTGCAATGAGTTTTAGGAGTAAATCAAACTTCTTTCTACATTAATGATTTCTTATTTCATGTAAAATCTTTTGAAATCACTATTGTACATCATTACTCTCAAAAGATTAAATGTATAATTTTCATTCATTATAGATCTTAAGTACATTTTATCTCTCTATATTGCCCTATGTTCTGTGATACAGGTTCAGTCTCCAATGGCTTTCTTTCATTGACAGTCATGAGGTTGAAAACCCACAACATCTATCCCAGACTGTAAAGACAAACACAGAAACAGAACCAACCAACACTCTCTTACCACTAAAAAGAAGTATGAGTGAGCGTGAGGGAGATAGTGCCTTAGTGCACCACATAAGGAAGGTTCTGAAGTCAACCCAGTAGCTCGGTCTCCTACATAGGTGAGTAGTATTTAAACCGAGACAACAGCTAGCCCCCATACATCTTCTCAAAAAGATGTAATGGCTGAAAAGGCACAAAAATAGTTACTAGATTCATTCTCTCAACAGGGTGTGTCTATTGAATTTTGCCTGTCGACCAAGGCATCCGATATAGTGTCACCACTTCAAACATAAACAATTCTTGATGCACAAGGAAAGGTTACACACACAAAGGATGAGTTGACGGAAACAAGAGTTTCGACCATTTTAAGGTCAGATTCGATTATTTAAGGTTCGTTAATGGACCAATTGTCTTTACAGGTGTTAGGAGAAGATACTGATCCAAAAGCCATATGTCAGTGGTCAGTGTCTACCTCCCCAGGCTTAAATCCCCTGGATGCATCTGCGGATAGTGAATCTGACATAGGTGCAGATCGGCAACTTGTTGACAATGATTCAGATATTACCTGATGAGTCACAAGGAAATGTCTTCACAAACATTAGAAGGGAACTTTGATCTTTATGCTAAATTCGTTGGATCATTGTTTACCTTCCCAGAATTCAAATCTGGAACCTTAAAAGGGAAACTAGCAACTTGTAGATTATGACTAAGATTCATCTGACGAGTTTAACAAGGATGGGGATTTGCGAACTCCCATTGCACCACCTGTGACCTCCTTAAGGATGGCTAAGGTGATTTTCCTTACAGGTACAGCTGAATGTTGGAGCTATGAGAGGAGTGATACACATGTGAGAATGAGTGTAAACACGAGTGGAGAGAAGAATGAAACACATGTGAGGTACACTAAACAGAATCACACACTCACAGTGAGGAAGAAAGAGAAACTACTTGTTATTTCTTTTCCAACCAAGTGAAATATGAAAACTCCTTCAGACAACGGCATACATTCCTTCTCTAAGGGGGAGATAAAAGCTTAAGAAGTAGTTTGGAGGATTCCTCAACTAAGGGGGAGAAATAGCAGGGAGGAAGAAAAAGATCCTACGTATGTACACTACACCACACCATTGTTGTGACGACCTTAATCTCGGGGTTAGGAAATGAGGACTCACACACCTCTAATCTATTAATTAAATATGCATACACCCCGATTAACTACTAACAAGATCAACAGGATAAAGTATGAGACAAGATTACAACTACCAATCACAGAATATAACTTAAAAACCCAAAATATTATTAAATAATCAATATCGATTCCGGCTGGGAACCGACAGATAACCCATTGTATCCTTAAACACCTCTTACTAGGCGCGAGCTCACTCATAACCTGTACTACCTGCTCTGGCAACTGGAAGCCCTCAACATGGTAGGGACCACCAGGTACGCTCTTACAAGCTGTGCGCCTAAGCCTGACCATCTTCTTGCTTAACTGCCATGGTTAGATTAAGACAAAACAAGTGAGTAGAAAACTCAGCAAGTAACTATATAGCAGTTCTACAATATCAATTCTCAATATACTTTGAACAAACTAGGGCATTCTTTTTTTTAGCTAATCTAGGTGGCAGATTTCCATATATTTATTTTTTTGTTTTCTTTGAGATAAGGAAAGGGTATCCGAAGAATAGTTGGGCTTTCAAGGAAACAAAGCTCGAAACAGGACAAAAGCCGACATTCATCACAATTTATTATAGGATCAAAATAGATCTTTCGATAGAGGAAAGCAACAGTATGCAAGATATAGAATCATTCATATGATCAACAATTTCAGGGATAGGGTTCTGAGCTTTAAACTCCATAATAACATAATCAACTCTTTTCAAAACAGTATAAACCATTTTCATTTCAAAAAAAATCAATTTACTGAATAAAAGTTTCAGTTCCCTTTCTTAAATAATCATTTAGAACCCTTGATTGGATCACTTATCTTTCCATTTCATTATATACGGGTCATTAGCCCGTATCGACCTCCATTCCGGTCTTTAAGGTACCATTCGGCATAATTTCAGCCTTAAATTGGACTAGTCCCACTAGCCTCTTACCATGACTGGACTAGTCCCACTAGCCTCTTACGTCTCAATCCAATCCATCAGGAATTCATTTGGAAAACCTTGAGTTGGAAAACAATAGGTTTTCTAAAATTCATTTTATCATTACCAAGCCTTTGAAATCATTCGGACTCTTTCAAGTCGAAACTCATTCTTAATTCAGATTTTAAAGAAACAAAGTTCAGGGAGTGAATCAAAGATACGCAAAGAACAATTCTCAAGAATTCTGTATCAAGGATAACAAGGCACTAAATTTGAAGGATCATAAATAACTTAGGGATCATTAGGGCGATCAAGAGAAACAGGGTATCATTAACAGAGTTATCCAAGATAATTTAAAGGTTCAATATGATTCATGGCATTATAGGAATCTTAAACAGAAAGGCAGATTATCAACAGGTGAAATCAATAGGATTATCAATAACAGGTTATCAAGAACAAAGGGTACTTCAAATCAATATCAGGGTTTCATAAAGCAAGGGTTTTATACTTTAACAGTTCCATACTCTACATGGTATGAACAATATTTCCTTTATAATCATTTACACAAGTAATCAGAGTTACTTGCCTGAAATTGCTTTCCTGAGGGTTGAACTACTGCCACCTAGTATACTTTTCCCTTTCCTAGCCCGAATGCCCTCACGTTCCGAATCTACAATAAAAACCAAAAATCTTAATTAGATTCCCAACTCTCGTTCCCGGAACGATCTCTCTATACGATAACTCGATTATATCTTTGACTCGAGCATACGAATATAGCTTATACAAATAAGCACACAGCACATAGCACATAGCACAATCCTTTCTCGAAGTTTTTATATCCTTATATACCTAGCAATCAAAGCGTACTCGCTTGACCTTGGCTATTTCTCAAATCAAACTAACACGACTCTTTTACCAGTACTAGACCCATTTACAACCAAACATTTACATGCATACTATCACTTATATCAATTGACTTAATTCCCTTTTCTTTTATTCCTTAATTCGAACCAAAACAACAATCCAATCAAGCAAAATCAAAGATTTTCACATATAACACTCAATCATTCTTTCAATTACCAAAATCAAGTTTTGACCTTTATTTCTTATGGCCTATTCGGCCTTAACACTTATCACAATCAAGAATCAAACATGCAAAAATAGATTTTGACATGCAAGGTTATATACCACATTTCTTTCTTGTTTTAATCCCCTATTAAATCATTCCATTCATTAAGTCACCAAACCATGCACTACTTAGAGATTTCAACTTAATCAATCCATCAAATCAACATGCATACACTTAATCACCAAGTTATCCCCTTTTTATCTTGTTTTCATTCGGCAAAAACATAATTTTCAACTCAAAGACTAATTACTAGCATGCACTCATTGATCTCCTTTAAAACTATCATGCAATTGCTTTTAAATCATACAAACTTAGTGTTTACCAAGATTATCTCACCAAATTCAATTTCCTTTCTTATTAACTCAAAAATTCGAACCTAAACTTAGCATGCAACAATAATTCATTCCTTATTAATCTAATCACCATCCATCATTACTTTAATCAAGTCTACTCACAACAAACCACTTTAAAGATTCAACCCATTCGGGTTTATCAAGAAAACACACATACAAAGATCAATCTTGACATGCAAAGTCCTATATCACATTTTCAACTTGTTTTAAACCTTAACTTAGTCATTTAACTCATTTTCATCAAGATTTCCGAAGCACAAAGCCAAACATCACCTAATGACTCAACCTTAATCAAATTATTCAATGCATACATTCACTTAATCACAAATCAATCTCTTTTAAACCCATTTTCCATTCGGCAAACATTCAAAATTCACAATCCAAGAACCAAACATTGACATGCATCACTAACTCCTCTTTTAAATCAACATGCAACTCTATTTCCTACTAATTAAGCTTAGTTCATACTAAGATCAAGTCACAAAATTCAATTTCCCTTTTTATTAGCATAAAGCCGAAGCAAAAACTCACATGCAAATCATCAATTTTGATTTTCTAAGCAACAATCACATGCACACATTCATTTTACAATCAAGGAAATCATTTTACCAATCACATACTCAATTTTCAACAAAAGAAACAAAACCCTTTTTCAAGCTTTCAAGAAACCATAACATGCAACATTAAAATCCAACAATCACATCATGGAAAACCCACCGGCTCTCCTTTGGATCATGGCCGGTGGTGGTTGAACTTGAGAGTGCCCATAACGGGTCTCCTCTTGAGTTTTAAACCATAAAATCACTTGAATCTACTCTTATGATCATATATCAAAAAATTACATTTCCTTGAACATAACCATAGAGATGGAACCATAAACACTTATACAAACACTTACATGCAAGTGAAATCTAAGAAGTATACCGAAAATGGAAGCTATAGATGGTTATATCTTTGAATTTGGATGAGTATTGGTTATTGCATGCAAGAGAGAGAAAAGAGATGGGGAGAGAGCCGAGAGAGAGAGTGTCCGAGAGAGAGAGAAGAGAAAAAGAAGAGAGAAAAGAGTGAGTGTTCGGCAAGAAGAAGAAAATGAGGAAGGAAGGGAGTATTTATACTCCACCAAGATTAAGGGCAAAATAGTAATCTAATAACTCCCTTTTTAGTTTGCATTTTCTTTCTCTTTTTACTTAATTGCAACGAAATTCAAAATAAAAAATATTTCTCTCTCGGAAAGTCAAGAATTATTGAAAATGACATTTTTAACGCGTAGGCCTCGAAATTAGCTTTTTATCCATTACTCATAATAAGAATTTGAGCGAGCGGTTGATTTTATATGAATTTCGCAAACTCGCTTTAATAAATACCTTTCCCACATAAAATCGATTTAAAAATGCAAAGATCAACAATTAAATTCACTTATCATTTTTAAAAAATCTCTAAGACCTCTACGAAGATAACAGAACAAATCCCATGTTTTTATCCATCTCAGATGATTTTATAAAAATGCACGAAGGTTAATTAAACCTTTACTTAAATCACATAATTCCTTTAAAATTAACAAAAATTGACACAGAACATATAATCATGCACACAGACAAGCAATCACACACATATAGTCACATAATGACTCAGGTCTGATCATAGAATATATCACTCTTAAATCTTTATCCTCTTTTACGCGTACCGGGTCACGTTCAACCTGACGGCCCGACGCTCAGCGTTTCGATTACGCTTCTCATTATCATTATCGACTGACACGTCACTTAGGACAAAACACTTTACTGACACATTCATTTCATTCAATCACACATAATTCCCCTTTTATATATTCTTTAACTCTTTAATGGAACTGGTTCCGTTCTACCTGACGGCCCGACAACACAGCTTAACTTCTAAGCTGACTCTTTACATTGGAACGTTTTTATCCACGCTCCTTAACTCTAGTATACAGATAAGACAAATAATCACCGCTTAATCACATAATCTCATCAAATAACACATACTTTACTTTCTTAATTACGACGCAAAATTCTCGATCGTTATAATCTACCCTCCTTAAAAGGATTCTGTCCCCAGAATCTAATCTAAGCAAACCGATGGGGATACTTTTCTTTCATTTCGCTTTCTAATTCCCAAGTCGATTCCTCGACTAGTGGATTTCTCCACAACACTCTAACTAGAGGTATAACTTTATTTCTAAGCGTCCTTTCTTTTCGATCCAAAATTCGCACTGGTTGTTCTATATAGGATAAATCTGGTTGGATTTCTACTGGTTCCAACTCGATCACATGGCTCGCATCGGCATTATACTTTTTCAGGAGAGATACATGAAATACATTGTGCAGATGTTGCATTTGCAGCGGTAGCGCTAATTCATACGCTACTTTTCCAACTTGTCGCAATACTTCAAATGGTCCAATGTACCTTGGACTCAGCTTTCCTTTCTTTCCAAATTGAGTTAAACCTTTCCAAGGAGATATCTTCAACAAGACCTTGTCTCCAGTTTCGAATTGCACATCTTTCCGCTCTTGATTCGCGTACTTTGCCTGTCGGTCTTGAGCTGTAATTAATCTCTTTCGTATCATTTTAACTTTTTCCTTCGTTTGCTGCACTAGCTCGGGGCCAATTAACTTGAGCTCACCAACTTCGTCCCAATAAGTAGGGGATCTACACTTTCTTCCATACAATGCTTCATAAGGCGGCATGCCAATACTTGCGTGATAACTGTTGTTGTAGGAAAACTCAACTAAGGGCAAATGATCATCCCAATTTCCTTTAAAATCTATTGCGCAGGTTCGCAACATATCCTCAATTGTCTGAATTGTCCTTTCACTTTGTCCGTCTGTCTGCGGATGATATGCTGTACTCATTTTCAATTTCGTTCCCAAATGATCATGGAATTGTAGCCAAAATCTCGAATTAAACCTTGGATCTCTATCAGACACGATAGATACAGGAACTCCATGACGCATCACGATTTCATCCAGATACAATTTGACCAGCTTTTCTAATGAAAACCTTTCGTTTATTGGCAAAAAATGTGCTGACTTTGTTAATCGATCAATTACCACCCAAATCGCATCATGATTAGACTTGGTTTTAGGTAATCCTACCACGAAATTCATCGCGATATGTTCCCATTTCCATTCAGGTATGTCCAGTGGCTGAAGTAATCCACTTGGCCTTTGATGTTCCGCTTTAACTCTTTGGCACGTGTAATATTTGCTTATCCATTCCGCAGTTTCCTTTTTCATGTTTGGCCACCAAAAATTTCCTTTCAAATCCTGGTACATCTTTGTACTCCCAGGGTGAATTGAAAATCTCGAGTTATGCGCTTCTTGCAAAATCTCGTGCTTTAGTTCCACAACATCAGGTATCCAAATACGTGAGTTAACACGGTATATCCCTTTTCCATCCTTTTGAGCTTTAATTTCTTCTCTCGTCAACTTATTCTTTTCGCGATTCATCACTTGCTCTTGACAACATCTAATCTTTTCCAAAATTTCAGGTTGAAACCGTATTGCATAAATGGCTTCACCTCCACATTCTGGAGTTTGCACCACTATTTCCATCTTTTCAAAGTCCTTGATTAATTCTTCTGATGACGTTAACATATTCAACTTTTCCTTTCGACTTAAAGCATCAGCTACCACATTTGCCTTTCCAGGATGATAGTTTATCGCACAATCATAATCTTTGATCAATTCCAACCACCTTCTTTGTCGCATATTTAGTTCTTTCTGAGTAAAGATATACTTTAAGCTCTTATGGTCCGTATAAATCTCGCACTTTTCCCCGTACAAATAATGCCTCCAAATCTTAAGGGCAAATACAATTGCTGCCAATTCCAAATCGTGCGTTGGATACTTTTGCTCATGCGGCTTGAGTTGCCTTGACGCGTATGCTATTACCTTCCCGTGTTGCATTAACACGCATCCAAGTCCTTTATAGGAAGCATCACTGAATATCACAAATTCACCTTTATCATCTGGTAATACTAACACAGGGGCGGTTACCAACCTCTTCTTTAACTCTTGAAAACTTTCCTCACACTTTTCTGTCCAAACGAACTTCTCATTCTTTCTCGTCAATTTTGTCAATGGAACGGCAATCTTTGAGAAATCTTGCACAAATCTTCTATAGTATCCGGCTAATCCCAGAAAACTTCTGACTTCCGTCAAAGTTTTGGGCCTTTCCCAATTCATTACAGCTTCTATCTTGGCTGGATCCACTTTAATTCCTTCTTTATTAACTACATGACCAAGAAATTGCACTTCTTTTAGCCAAAATTCACACTTTGAAAATTTTGCATACAGCTTCTCTTTTCGCAGAATTTCCAAGGAAATCCTCAAATGCTCCTTATGATCTTCCTCCATTTTGGAATAAATCAGTATATCGTCGATAAACACAATCATGAACTTTTCCAAATACTGCTTGAACACTCTGTTCATAAGATCCATAAATACAGCTGGCGCATTCGTCAAGCCAAATGCCATCACCAAAAACTCATAATGTCCGTATCTTGTTCGGAACGCTGTCTTGGGTATATCTTCCACTTTGATCTTTAGTTGATGATACCCAGATCTTAAATCAATCTTTGAAAATCACGAAGCTCCTTTTAATTGGTCAAACAAGTCATCGATCCGCGGTAGAGGGTACTTATTCTTGATTGTCAACTTATTCAGCTCACGGTAATCGATACACAATCGCATACTTCCATCCTTCTTCTTTACAAACAACACCGGTGCGCCCCACGGGGATACACTCGGTCGGATTATTCCTTTGTCCAACAACTCTTGCAACTGAGCTGCCAATTCCTTCATTTCAACCGGCGCCATGCGATAGGGAGCTTTCGACACTGGTTCCGTACCAGGAGCCAATTCAATCGTAAACTCGATCTCTCTGTCTGGAGGTAGTCCAGGCAATTCAGCAGGAAACACGTCCGGAAAATCTCTTACTACCGGAATATCGTCGATCTTTACAGATTCTTTCTCCACGTCCATGACATGAGCCAAATAAACCTCGCATCCTTGACGCATTAATCTTCTCGCCTCAATAACCGTTAGAAATTTCTTTTTTTGCCTCCTTCCTTTAAATATCACTTCCTCACCATCCTTGGTTTTTAACTTCACTTTCTTAATTTTACACTCTATTTGCGCCTCATGATTTGACAACCAATCCATTCCTAGAATAACCTCAAATTGTCCTATCTTAAAAGGAATTAAGTCAGCAGAAAAGTGCCGACCTTCTATAGACATATCACAGCCAGGACAAAACTTATTAACAAGAACTTTCTCTTGATTGGCTACCTCTATAATCAAATTAGGCTCTAGAGGGTACGCAACACAATTTAACTTATCAAGAATGCTTTCAGAAATAAAAGATCTGGTTGCTCCAGAATCCATCAAAACTTTTACTTCTACTGAGTTTATAACAAGCATACCTGCTACCACATCCACATCTTGCACCGCATCTTTCATTGACATATTAAAGGTCCTAGCTCTGGGTTGAGCTGATGGTGCTGGGAGAGACGGCGGTCCAGCAATTCTGAGAATATTAGCCTTCTGCACAGGTGTTAGGTCACACACACACTGTAGAGGGGGTGAATACAGTGTATAGTACACTCAAATCGAACTTTAAGAACTTAAGTAACAAAAAACAAACTTTATTGAAACAATAAACTCTCTTACAGTATGGAACTGTTACCTCTCAGTGATGAACAAATATCACGAGAGCTGCAAGGGTTACAATGAATAATCTTCTCTAATAATGATAACACTTATAGTGTAAACCCTATGTCTGTGTTTATATACTACACAGTTACAAGATAATCGCTAATTGATATGGAATATAATTCTGCTTCCTAAAATATATCAATCAGACATCTTTTCTTCCAAGTATTCCATTCTTCATGGAATTCCTTCTTCATGCATATCTCTTCTTATGTTTATCTCGATCTTCTTTCCTTTAATCAGCTACTGTCCTTATCTGATTGTCCTTCAGCACTTAAGTTCTGATATCTATCTTCTGATGATTATCTCCTGATAATATAAGTACTGATATCCTTAAGTCCTGACTTCCAATATAAGTACTGATCAACAGTTAAGTACTAATTTATCCTGTTCACGTAAGATTCTGAAAGCTAAACATAAAACATATTAGCCATGACATTATCAAATATATCTAACAATCTCCCCCAACTTGTAAATTAACAAAATATACAAGTTTAACAGATATTTGATGATGTCAAAAACATTAAGTACAAATGCATGAGAAATAGACTAGATAACTACAACTTACAGTCCTTAAAGTTTTTACCAATTTCAACTTCTGATAACAACTTCAATCTGTATAAATATCAGAATTTAAGCAGTTGTAGATCTTCGACTTGGCTTCTTCATTTTCTGATCTCTCTGATGTCAGGAGTTGTTCTGAGATAGTTCTTCAACAAATATTTCTCAGCATATCTTAGTTCATCAATCATTCTCCTTTTAACATCTTTAAGCTCTGCAGTATCTTCACCAGTTTGAAAGATTGCAGCTCTGAGATCATTAATCTTTGCTTTTCTCAACTCCTCATCTAGTCTTATGACATAAGCTTTGTCAGACTCAAGATTGAATTCAAGTCCCTTAATACCAAGATACGTTCTGATCTGTGCAGTATTAGGCTTCATATCAACAATATCACCATTGTGATCTCTGTACTTTGGAACATATATGCTGTCAGACTTAACAGAATAAAGCCTTTTCTGTCTCTGAATCTGTTCTTTTAAGTAGTTTGCAGCAGTCTCTATTAATCTGTCATCCACTTGAAGTAAGAAAAGTACATGCTCCAATTCTTCAAAATACTTCAAAGGAATGGCATTTTGTCTTATATGATAAACCCTACCATCTGTCATGAAATACAACATGATGTATTCTTTCAAGTAGGTATGGTAAACCATCTGTACAGATTTCAGTTGATTCAATCTCTCAGGAGTTGCTCCAATACCTGGTTCACTCAAGGAAGTTGGATCATTGGTAGTGTTGTGTACTCTTCTTTCATCAGCACTTCCCAATCCAGTTTTATCTCTAGCTTCCTTTCCAGTAACTACTCTTGCTTCAAAACCACTTGCAGTAGTCTTCAAAGATTGAGTCTGTTTTGCTTTAGTGAATCCTGGTAGGAGTGTCTTTGATCTTTTTTCTGATATCAAGTTAACTTGAGCTCTATCAGAGGTTACTTGCTTCTTCTGAATATCAGAACTTACAATTTCTTGACTCTGAACAACTTGAGCCATGTCAGAGGTTGTTTTAAGAACTTTTCTTGAAGTCAGAGCAAGATCATCTTTTTTATTAGCAATTTCTTCTTCCTCAGGAGGTACATAACCCTTGATAGGTTCACCAACCTTTTCTTTACCCTTGGATCTTGGATCTATCCGTGGTTGTGATCTAGCCAATGTTACTTCAGTATGTGTCCTTTCTTTGATCACAATGCCTAAAAGTTTTGGAAGTGACTTTTTACTAGAAGCTTCAGATTTAGATGTGACTTTCTCTGATTTAAGTCTGGCTTCTTCTTCCTTTAAACTTTCCAAGTCCATTCCTGGATTTTCTTGAAGAAATAACTGTCTTGACATTTCCTCATCAAGATCTAGAAGTTCATCAGAACTTATCCTTTTACCAGCAGCAGAACTTATTCTTTTCCCAGTATCAGAACTTGTTCTGTGACTAGCTTGTCTTGATGTAAACCTTCTACCTTGACTATGACCGCTACCCATTCCAGAGTTTCCTTGGTCATCTTTTCCATCATCCTTTCCTTGCAGTGTCTTGTTGGGTTTGCATTTGGACTTAATTACCTTCTCCCCCTTAAAAGAGAGATAAGTAGTTCCACTGAGGTCTGGATTTCAGTAAGTTGCGATTGTTGAGAAGCTTGATTTGTCAGAATTTGATCAATTTGAGCTTGTTGTTTCTCTTGAGTTTTCTCAATATAAGCAATCCTGTCAATGGTAGGTTGAAAGAACTTTTTCTTATCAATTTTCCAAACTTGTTCCTGTTTGATAAAGTTCTCCTGAATCTTGTGTAGCTCTGCATGAGTAGTTGAATGAAGACCTTGTAGATGTTTAGTACTCAATGCAGTGACTCTAAGCTGGGTTTTAAAATCATCAGAATTTAACATTTCATTGGCTTTAGTCAAGTGCTCAGCAAGATGTAAAGCATTTGGAACACATGAAACTGAGTTCCATTCCTTAGTCCACTCCTAACCTGCAGGAGTTTCACTCCAAGGCACTGGTGCATCCCTGATAACAAACTCCTTTACCAGTTCAGACTTAGGAAGAGTCGGTGGTGGAGTATGTCCTGAAGGACCTGCTTCATCAGCATCGACAGTTGGAGCAGCTTCACCAGTATCTCCAACATTTGCAGCATCGGAACTTAAAGAATCAGTATCTTCTGATAAGACAACAGTGTGAGTAGCAATTGAGGCTTCAACATCCTCTAATTGCTGATCTGATACTAAGTTCTGATCAACAACCATATCCTGATGCTCACCTAAAATCTGATCATCAGCATCTTGATGTAGAGAAGGTGTTGTTGATAACTCCGGAGTTTGAACAGCATCAGTAACAGGTGT
Organism: Apium graveolens; assembly: GCF_009905375.1. Taxonomy (NCBI): domain Eukaryota; kingdom Viridiplantae; phylum Streptophyta; class Magnoliopsida; order Apiales; family Apiaceae; genus Apium; species Apium graveolens. Next base: position 248,948,838 of record NC_133651.1, read on the forward strand.
TGTGGAAGGATTATTTGCTGTTGGAGCTTCTAAGAAAAGTATTTCAGGCACAACCAAGTTCTGAATATCAATTTCAGCACTTTTTCCTGGATCAACAAGAGACACAGATGGTGAGTTAGCCTTGTCAGATTAGCTTCCTGAGATGGAGTTGATGGAGAAGAAGTGACTGGAGCAAATTCCTTGTCTTGTGAGATCAAAGATTCCTGATCCCCTTCCTTAGCTGCTTCCTCCTCATCATCTGAAACTGGCCTTTGTGCCCTCTGTTTCTTGTACTTCCTTGATGATTTGGATTCCTTGGGAGTTTCAGGAACTATCATTCGTCTAAGCCTCTTGAGAAGCCTAGAACCCCCAATTTCAGAATCCTTCTGAGAAGTTGCTTTCTCAGCTTCATTTACCACAGGTTCTGAAGAAGGAATCTGTTCCTCAGAATCTGATTCATCTCTCAAAGTAATTCTCCTCCTCTTTTGAGGTGTTTGAGGAACAGTCTTTGTTCTCTTTGGCTTAGAGGATGTAGGCTTCACAGTAGGTGCTGAAGAAGAAGGTTGAGCAGTCTGTCAAGTGGAGAGATAGGGTTTGAGATAAGTCCTGAGGGTAGGTTGAGTAGAATGAGTGGTAGGTGCTGAGGATGATGGTTTTTGGGTGTCTGTGGTTGGTTGGACATCAAAGTAAACAGATCTATAAGTATCAGGATCAACATTTACTAGGATCTGTTTTACAGACTGAGGAATCTGTAATGGTCTAATCACTTTTTTCTTAGTATCAGCATTTACCAGATCATTAAAATATCGTTTTGCAACTCTAAAAGGTGGGGTTGAGGAACTGACTAATTGAGGTTCATCAGTACAAAAAGTATATAGAAGTTGACAGAATCTAGCAAAATAGACAATATTTCTATTCTCTGTCATCCTGTCCCCAATAAAACCAATTATACCAGTTGCAAAATCAAAATGAGTTTGATGAATAATAGCATACCCTATGTGCTGACTCAGAATTGGGATAACATCAAAATTTGAACATTTGTTCCCAAAAGCTTTGGTGATGCAGTCAAAGAAGAAACCCCATTCTCTTCTGATATTAGCCCTTTTTAACTGCCCAAGCTTTGCCAAACTCTTTTCATATCGCAAATCAGCCATTAACTCCTGAAGTGCTGATTCCTCTGGAGTTGAAAAAGTACAATTTTCTGGGAGATGTAGAGCTTTGCGTATTGTACCAGGAGTGACTACATAAGATGAATCACCCACTTCAAAAACAATACTGGAAGTGCCATGTTTACCACCATCATCAAAGTGCCCAGTCCGCCAAAATGTCAGAACTTGTTGACTCGAAAAGACTTCAGGCTGTGTTAATGCGTACCCAATCTCACTGTGTGCAAGAAGATCTTGCACAAAGTGCAATTCAGATGGAGCTTCAGCATGATCAAGAATTGCAACATAGTTGTTTGGAACAAACTTTGCTCCATCAATGATTAAATCCTTTGGTGCCATGTGAAAAAATATTGAGATTCAAGTATGCCTGTTAGGTGTTTGAGATAATGTCTGTATGAAAAACCAACATGAGAAAAAAGGAGAAAGAGAGTAAAAGTAAGGAGAGAGATAAAGTATAAAGAAAATAAAAGATTAAAGAAATCTTCTCTCTGTTGTACTTATACTCTGAACAAAAATGTTACCGTTGGACACCTGTCAGACATGCAGTAATAACGGTCAGTTACTGGGCTCGAGAAAACAGGAATCATTACTTACCCAGTTGCCTAGTTTCAAGGAAAAACCATTCCATTAATCAAGAGAAATAGTTTTAATTCAAAATTTAAACCAGTAGTACTGATTGAATTATTTTTCACTGCATCATTGATATTCTGAAAATACATCACATGAAAATGACCAAGATAATTTAGATGAGTAAGTGCTGAAAATGAATCAGAACTTAATATAAAACAAAATATATATGGACATCAGAACATCAATCAGGATTTATCAACACAAGATGAAATAACTCAGAGATAAAATCTTGAAGTAAAAACAACTTTCATTAATATATCAAGACAATACATTTATGAAATGGAAATTACATCAATACTTATACAAGATTTTCCCTAAGCTCCTAATCCTAACATCAACAGCTTTAGTCCTAGCTAAGAAGCCTGACAAAGCTGAGGATGAAGAAGAACAGGAAGAAGACAAGATTAAGTCATCTTCCTCTTCCTATCTTCGATGAACAAGATGGCGAGTCGTATGATTCGCTCTTGCTGACGGATAGCTTCCCGCCTTTCCTCCTCCAATCGCTCCAGATGGCGATGGTAATCCATATAGAAGAATAGAAGGTGAGTCAGCACCTCCTGTGGGACAGAATCCCAGATCTCCTCAGGAATGGCTGTTACATGCCACTCCTGCTGCCACTCGGCACAACTTAGCTCCATATTGAAGGTTTGGGAGTTCAAAAACATGTTGTATTGAACCATTGTGTTTTTGACAGAAAAAGGAGGATAAGTGTGTGAGAAGAATGTGATGGAAAGACTGATGTGAAGTGGTTGCTTATATAGGCAAGAGAATGCCAAGAGACGCAAAGATATTTAATGCTGACAGGTAGAATTAATTCTACCTCGTCTCCCTAGACTTTGAAAAAGAATAATAGTCATTGGAAAGAGGAATCATGTTCTAGACCGCACAAGACACAAGAAACAGTGGACTTGTTCAAGTACGAATACCATTAATCCTAATCATAGTGACTATTAATCTTCCACTTCAACATATTCTAGTTCGAACTGAGACTGTTATTAAATTTTATTCACAGATAAACCAAGTAAAGGATTAGACTGAGAAATCAGAACTTAGACCTATACCAGAACTTAACAGTCATCAGAACATAATTTCTTGACTCGAAAAAGGAAAGCCCATCTTAGTAAATACTCATACAAGTTCTGAGTTATGGACGTCAGAACTTAATCATCAGAACGTGTAACTTAGAACTTGTCCTCAGAATTTGTGCAATAATGACACTATGACTGTTTATCTAAAATAACATAGACCACCACAGAAATTTTCATCATTCAGATGGAGTGATTAGTGTGTGCATTAAGCTAAAAATAGACAAAGAGTAAAGTCTGATTCACTTCAGTACATCTTAGATATAAGGCATAACTAAAATTTTGCTAAAGATCTGTCATTGTCCTGAAACCTACTGATGAATGAGTTCATGCTTGAGTCCATCTCAACTGTTTTGTGCTAATTTTATGCATCTTTTGTAATTCTATTTTACAGTGGCTTCTCAGTGTAAGTGAGTCACGACTGTTTATCAGAATTTATGCTATTTTCAGAGTATTTCTCCAGTAATCATAGAGTGTGAAAAGTCACCAAGAAAATATTTTGCTTTTCTAATGCATATTTACTTAATACCAGCAATGCACTTGGGTCGTCCCTTCCACATTTTTACTCTAGATATCAAAGGAGTACCTGATTTTATTCTTTGATCTTTTTGCTTTTTCTTTTGATAAGTGAGG